>NW_013952543.1:78951-93879 GCF_001266775.1 Austrofundulus limnaeus
GGGGGGGGGGGCTAATGAGAAAGAAAAAACATATTGGTTAGAACTAATGATGATCTAAACTCTCCTCATAGAAAACAATATGATTTTGGCAAAATGTGAGAAAACCCAGGCCTGTTTGTAGTTCAACCACACTTCACTATAGAGACATCATCCAAGGTTTAAACGGGTCACAGGAAGTTAGACTGAACAGGCCTTTTGACATCTTTAACAGTTTTTATGCAATCGCAGCTTATGTGATGATTTTTACAAGATTTTACCAGGAAGTGGTCAACACTGGGCCCAATAACCTCACACGCTCTAATGTTTGACCTAAAGCTGCCAAACATTTTGCAGCAAACGTGCCTTATGTCCAGCCTTTACACGTTTTATACAGGTTATGCATGAAAAAGTGTGAAGGGTCCATTTACCATTTTATCTCATCGTATTTTCTACATTAAAATCTGTAGACAGATACAAATTCACATGTACTTCTGCTACATTTGCTTCAGATTTATCATCATAGAACAGTGACTGTTTGTGGCTGACTTTGTATTTCCGTCTGCCTGTCTTAGTTTGACCTCAGGGAGTGACAGACACAGGAGTGTGGTTACCATGGTGACCCCAATGAGCCACTAGCAGCATCTTCAACAATTCTTTCTCTTTACACTTCCAACAGTTTTCACTAGGGATGTCCAATAATATCGGCCTACAGACATTATAGGTCCGATATTAGCATAAAAATGTATAATCTCTACATCTCGGTATCAGTTTTTCTTCTGATAACAAAAGCCAGATAAATTAACGCCTGGATTTGACCAAAGCTTGTTAATAAATGCTTGTGGTCCACTGTGGTTCAYTGGTGCGTGATTGATGACATCATCAAACTGGATTATCTGAGGGAGAGCATGATTCAAATTATTGTTTGAGACAAAATGTTAAAAACAAATATAGCATTTTTTTCCTGACTTCAGTTAAATGTTTTTTATTTTTGGTACAGACAATGTTTACATGTGGAATGCATCCAGTGGGGTATCAAAAATGAGGCATAATGTCCCTGACAGGAGATATGTGATGTCATCTTAATATCGGTTTGTATTATCGGTTAATATCGGAATCGGAAATTAAATGTTGATCAATATTGGCAAAAAGTCAACATCGAGCACCTCTAGTTTTCACATCAACATGTTGGCATTTTGTCAGCTTGGGTCATTACTAAATGAGTTCCAGATTATTTTTAAACTTTACAGAAGAAAGTCGACGTTTAGGAAGTAGCTTCTTCAGAAATTTTCTAGCTTCCTAGTTAGCAGTGCAGTATTTATGCACAGATGATCCTCTCTATCTATCAGTAAAGTTGCAGGATCATTTGGATCAACACAAGCTGGATCAGTGGAAGCATCTTGATCCAACTAAAGTGTCATCTTCATAAATAACTCTAAAAACAGAATGAGGCTTCAGTGATGGGGGGCAACTTTCTGCCAAACAAGCGTTTCATCTGGTTTGAGCTTGAATGGAAAAGCACTGTGTTGTTATGTTCTCAGAAGTTGATGTCTTTGGTTACGTCTGTTGAGACATTTGCTCGTGAGTGGTTCCTGTTCCTGTTCCTGTCCCCTCTGGTTGCTGCTGCTGAGGACCAACTGCCACACACGTTATGCACACACTCTGTGACATATACAATAGTTTGTCAAAAACTAAGTTCATGCATGTAGGTCAGAACGTAAACACAGAGAGTTTGGAGCCGGTGGTTCCCCCGTTTCACAGCTTCCTGCCGCTGCGCACAGCCTGATGACGATATCGTCCACATGTAAACAAAGCTGCTGACCTGCCTGGCTCACCGCAGATGTCATCACTGTGTTCTTTTTGGTTTGTTGTTTTAAAAAACCGATGCACTTGAGGTGACGACTGTGAGCCGGGCTTCCTGATGCACCCGCTGATCGGCGGTGGAAACGCACGCACAATAATTCTGGGTTTGCACCAAATTCTGGCATTGAGGTGAAGGGTGAGACGCAGTGAACGTGAGGACAGCCACGTTCTTAAACAAGTGTGGGTGGTGAGTTTTTTTGCCTTCTTGTTGCCACCCGCGTCAACACACCCTGCTTCCTGTTGAGTAATCTGTCGCACTCGGCACATCACCTAAACTATCACATTATTTTGCTGTCTGTGATTTTTGTGAGTGAATGTTCCTCCTGAATAACCCCTGCCGCAGAAAGTCAAATGCAAAAACGCAGTCATTTTTAAAATATTCCCCCCTCAGGCTGTTGCATGTAGTGACAAGATAGTGACAGATCACAAAGGAGCAGTCTTCCCTCAGTGTTTTCTCTCTGACATTGGTTCAAATTCATACCTCTCAGGGATTTTATTATAAAATCACATCTTTAACCTGCATCACTGTCAGCACAGCAGGTATTTTCATGATCTGAGTAAAAATGAACAAGTGGAAATGCCTCTCCTTGTCATGCTGGAGGATTGATTTTCACTTCCATAATATTTACATATTGAAAACCTGGTTGTCAAAATAAAACCGGATGTTGGCTTTTAGTCAGATGTCTGGTAATCTAGGAAAGTTTTGGAGCCGATCTTTGAGGAACAGTGCAGTGGGCTGAACTTTCAATATTGACGACACGCCGCCGCCTTCAAAGACTCACAGGATGTCTTTCTGTTTGTGTCCGAAGTTAACCAACAAGTTAAAGTGTTCAAATCATCCCACAGATTAAAGGATAAAYCTGCTGGTTCTAATGGACTGTGGATGTTCATTCATTCATTTACCTGAAGAAATAAGAGGTCCAGGAGGAAAAGCCAAACTTTCCCCTCCCTGATGACACTCTCCATCTCCTCCTGGACGATCCCAATGTGTTCCCAGCCCAGAGAAGATACATAATCTCTGGGTTTGGGCTGGGGTCTCCTCCCGGTGGGACGTACCTTCCAAATCAAATGTCCAAATAACCTTTTTGGAAGTGAAGGAGCCACGACTCTACTTTGAGTTTCCTCCTGAGCTCATTGGAACAAGGATGGAAGAGTAAATCGAAACCTTTGCCTTCCTGACCAACTCCTTCTTCACCACAACAGACCAGAGCGTCGCCCTCCATACTGCAGCTGTATCGTCATCCTATCACTCATGATGAACAAGACTCAGGGATGAACTCCTCCACTTGAGGAAAATGTGTCCGTATCTACAAAATTTCCTCCCCTACATTAATCTCACAGCATGAGTTTCTCATTGCTTTCAGTGGATTCACTGAGTTTTGAATCCCAGTCACGCAATTATCATAAAAGTCTCTTAAAACTTCCCTACAGATCACCGAGGCCTGAATCAATCAGTATGATTCAGATTTAACATTATAATCAGGTAAACATAATTGAACACTTGAAAAATCACAATTTTTATAGTAAACATTACACTGCTTTGAAATATTAAAATAAATTTTGTCAAAGAACAATCACCACTTGGTCAAGTTGTTATAAAACACATTTGAAAAGGTGAAATATGTTACAGTCTGAAAGCCAACAGCCCAGAGAATGAATATCCAGCAGTTAATTACAGTCTGCTTTATTATTTTTTCTTAGAAACTATCATTTGTTTATGATTTTAAATCTAGTTTTATGTGAAATGAAGTCACTGGCAGGCAGATTGAGTTGTATAGCCCTGTCATAGATCATCTATAGGATCTAAATGTCATTCAGGTCATTTTTCATTTTTAATGAAGTCATCGATGGGCCGGACTGAAATCAGCTGTGGCCTGGAAGTGGCCTGGAAGTTGATTAGCTTCAATGTAAATTAGTATTTTTTGCTCATGCTTGTTTGTTTATTGTTGGATACATATCTCACAAACCACTGGATGCAATAACTCTCAGACAGGAATCATTGGATGCACAGAAACAACTGATGAACCTTTAGATCAAACCCAGTTCAACATGGTCGTCTCAGATAATCCAAGATCAAAATGGCTCATAAGACATACTCAAAGTGAAAACAGAGCAGACAAAATCTTTAAATATCACAAAAAAAAATCACATTATTTTTCAAGATTTGATCATAATTATTACTGTATTAGTTTAAAACTCTCACGTGAAATTACTGGTGTTGTGTTTTCCTTCAGGTAATGCTATTTTGTGTTTTTAAAGTTAATATTTTAACACCAGGAGCAACTAAACTCAAGTTTGAATTTTGCATTCAACATTTGTCCTACAAGCTTGACAGCGGACCTGAGAATCATCAGGCTTCATTTACACATTTATGTAAAAATATTTAAAAAAATAGAAAATAATGAATGCTACATTTCTTGAAATTTTGTTAGTGAAACAAATTTTACTCCGACACTCGTTGCTCTGGTAATTAAGCCAACATTTGCTCTTGTGCAAGTCTGGTTTAATGTTACACAACATCTGGGCAGTGATATTTGCTGCGTAGTGACCACAAGTTACTTCTGCACGTCAGTTTTTGTATTTTCACAGTCATAGGCCGAATAGCAGAAGTGAACAAGATGTTGAAATCCTGGTTCACTTCAAGGCAGATCTTGTTCTGGTTCGCTTACCGTATCTCAGGCCCTCTGTCTTCCCGTTACAGGCCRTGGAACGGATATCCGGCGGGCCTTTCGCCTAATGAGGGAGCTGGAATCAAGCAAAATCTCAGTGTTAAAAATCAACCAAACTTAGAAATCGACTGAACTTCTCTGATTTAAATGGGGGCAAAAACAGCTACAAGAGCCTGGCTACAAAAATCATCAATTTAAGAAAACAGGAAGTAACTTTAACTGTTGGAAATTACTTAAGAATCACAAAAATAAGTTTATGTTTGTCAGTGCTGTTTGTAGGTTTTATTTAGATAAAGGTAAGAAAATGAAATTTAAACCAAGCATATAAAAGAAGATTAGCAGAAGCTGGGGAGCCTTTTAGAAGTAAAAGTGTGGAGAGATTTACTGCACTGTGTGGGCGAGTACATCAACAATTTATTAGAAATGTTTAAAACATTAAACTGCAGTAAAGTTAGGTATTACATCTTTTACAACAGTGGTTCCCAGTGTTGGGATTGGGACTGCACTGTGGGTGGTAGAATGTTAAGCAGAGGGTCTTAAGGAGATCTCAAAAAAAATATATTTCAATTGAAAATGACTGACTGATAGCCTTAGCAACAAAGCAAATAACAAAGAAACAACAACAAATAACAAAGAAATAAAAAATAATAAAAATAATAGTCATGAATGTATGGCGTGCCAAGAGTAAATTAAAACGTTAAAAAAATAAAATGTCACTAACACATTTTCATTGTTTAGCTAACTTTCTGAGTGTTCAAATTTTTCCACTAACATTTTATTATTTAGATCAACGTTCGTACGTTTGGCTATATATTACTAGGTATTCAATTTAAATGTCAGTTATATCTAAATGTATACATCTAAACATTAAAGTTAAAAGTAAATGTTGTGGAGAAATGTTAAAGTTTAGATTTAAGTATTCAAGAATACTTTGGGGGCAGCTGTAGCAGAGTGGTTCGGGGGGTTGTCCTGGAACCGGAAGGTCACCGGCTCGATCCTCTGTCCAGCTGCCTCAGTTGTTGTGTCCTTGGGCAAAATACTTAACCCCAGTGCCTCTGATGTGTGTCCCATCAGTGTATGAATGTGATTGGCACTGAATAGTCTCCATAGATGATTGCACGTTAGCTTTGTAAGCGATCTGGTAGAGTGCTGTGTGAATGGGTAAATGAGGACACAGATTGTAGTGTGAAGCGCTTTGAGTATCCTGGTTGGGTAGAAAGGCGCTATACAAGTACAGTCCATTTACCGTTTGTATTCTTAAATTCTTTCTACATTGGTGTGCGACTTTTGTTAAGGTCATCTTATGACAAAAGCACCCACAAAGTTGCTAATGCTGCTAATGTTGGTAATGCTGCTAACACTGCTAAAGCTGCTAACGCTCCCCTAAAAGACATCAAACTTGTAGTTGCGGCCAGTGTCTGAGCTGCACTTCAAGCTGCCGGAGAACAGGTACCGTCCATATTGTTTTCAATGAATACATTTTGAATTTGAAATTTAAATGCCATCTTCAGCAGTGATAGCGTTTTCTTTTGTCACAGGCTGACGGTGTCGCCACCATTCAGGAATACATGAGCTTTATTATTTAGCTTTAAAACATATTTATTTTTACTTTTATATTTACACATTTAAATTTAGGATTTAATATTTGCACATATTTTGAACATTTAAATTTAACATTCAGTAAAAATTAGCAAAATGTAAGAATTGACGGTCTGATCCTCGGCTACAGAAGCTGGCTCTAGGGACGTGAAATGTCACCTCTMTGGTGGGGAAGGAGCCTGAGCTGGTGTGTGAGGTTGAGAGGTTCCAACTAGATATAGTCGGACTCACCTCGACGCACCGCTCTGGCTCTGGAACCAGTCTCTTCGAGAGGGGTTGGACACCCTTCCACTCTGGAGTTGCCCATGCTGAGAGGCGCCAAGCATGAGTGTGCATACTTATTGCACCACATCTCGGTGCCTGTACGTTGGGGTTCACCCCGGTGAATGAGAGGGTAGCCTCCCTCCGCCTACCTGTGAGGGGACGGGTACTGACTGTTGTTTGTTCCTATGCACCTAACAACAGTTCAGTTTTACCCACCCTTTTTGGAGTCCTTGGATGGGGTGCTGGAGAGCGCTCCTAAGGGGGACTCCCTCGTTCTGTTGGGGGACCTCAACGCTCACGTGGGTAATGACAGTGAGACCTGGAGAGGCGTRGTTGGGAGGAATGCCCCCCCGACCTGAACCCGAGCAGTGTTTTGTTATTGGACTTCTGTGCTCGTCATGGATTGTCCATAACAAACACCATATTCAAACATAAGTGTGTCCATATGTGCTCTAGGCACCAGGGCACTCTAGGCCACAGTTCGATGATCAACTTTATTGTCATTTCATCTGATCTGCAGCCGCATGTCTTGGACACTTGGGTGAAGAGAGGGGTGGAGCTGTCAACTGACCACTACCTGGTGGTGAGTTGGCTCCGTTGGTGGGGGAGGATGCCAGTCAGACCTGGCAGACGCAAATATATAATGAGGGTCATCTGGGAACGTCTGTCAGAGTCTCCCGTCAGACGGAGCTTCAACTCACACCTCCGGGAGAACTTCAAACACGTTCCGAGGCAGGTGAGGGACAATGAGTTCGAGTGGACCATGTTCCGCACCTCCATTGTCAAAGCGTCTTACGTGAGCTGTGGCCGTAAGGTTGGCGGTGCCTGTCGTGGCGGCAACCCTCGAACTCGCTGGTGGACACCAGTGGTGAGGGATGCTGTCAGGCTGAAGAAGGAATCCTATCGGGTCTTTAATGGCCTGCGGGACTCAGGAAACAGCCGATAGTTATTGGCAGTCCAAGGTGATTGCGGCTCGGGTGGTCACTGAGGCAAAACTCGGGCATGGGAGGAGTTCAGAGAGGCCACGGAAAAATACTTGCGTACAAGGCAATTCTGGTCCACCATTTGGCGTCTCGGGGGGGGAAAGCGGTTCGCCATCAGCACTGTTTATGGTGGGGATGGTGCGCTGCTGACCTCAACTCAGGATGTTGTGGGTCAGTGGGTGGAATACTTTGAAGACCTCCTCAATCCAACCCATTCTCACTCCCAAGTCGTCACATATTGACGCGTTTCCAAGGTTCCCTCTACGTCCGATTTTGATGCGCAGGGTACCCCCGTCACGTCAGTTACTGACGAGATGGGGCGAAGTCTGTTGTCATATTTTCAGTAAGTGTATAAAATGTGCGAAAACGACCGTTCCAAAGCCTGAAATTGCCTTTGTTCACTTTAGACATCCTGTCCCTGACCGTAGTACCTAAAATTAACCATTTTTAGAAAATGTACGAAATTCACGTCAACATGTTCTAAAGCGTAAAATGACCAAATATTCACCATGGACATCCTACCCCTGATCCCAGTACCTAAATTTAACCATTAATCCTGATCCCTCATGTTAACCTCAGACCCCCGACCCAAAGACCCCTGGTGGCGAAACCCGGAAAATCCGCGGGCGTCAAGGACTGACGCGAGGGGGGTACCCTGCGCGTCAAAATAAGACGCAGAGGGAACCTTTGGAAAAGCGTCAATATGTGACGACTTGGGAGTGAGAATGTGTAGCTCAATCCTACCAACACGTCTTCCCATGAGGATGCAGAGCCTGAGGACCCTGGGTTGGACTCTTCAATCTCTGGTGCTGAGGTCACCAAGGTAGTTAAAAAGCTCCTCGGTGGCGAGGCGCCAGGGGTGGATGAGATTCGCCCAGAGTTCCTTAAGGCTCTGGATGTTGTGGGGTTCCGTTGGTTGATGCGACTCTACAATATCACGTGGACATCGGGGGCAGTTCCCCTGGATTGGCAGACCAAGGTGGTGGTCTTCCTGTTAAAAAGGGGGACCACAGATTGTGTTCCAACTATAGGGAAATTACACTTCTAAGCCACCCTGGTAAGGTCTATTCAGGGGTCCTGGAGAGGAGGGTCCATCCGATAGTTGAATCTCAGATTCAGGAAGAGCAGTGTGGTTTTCGTCCTGGTTGTGGAATAGCTGACCAGTTCTACACCCTCAGCAGGGTCCTGGAGGGTGCATGGGAGTTCACCCAACCAGTCTACATGTGTTTTGTGGACTTGGAGAAGGCATTCGACCATGTCCCTTGGGGACTTCTGTGGGGGGTACTCCGGGAGTATGGGGTACCAGACCCGTTGATACAGGCTATTAGGTCCCTGCACGACCGGTGCCAGAGCTTGGTCCGCATTACCGGTAGTAAGTCGGACTCGTTTCTGGTGAGAGTTGGACTTCACCAAAGTTGCCCTTTGTCACCGATTCTGTTCATAACTTTTATGGGCAGAATTTCTAGGCACAGCCGAGGTGTTGAGGGGATCCATTTTGGTGATCTTAGGATCACATCTTTGCTTTTTGCAGATGATGTGGTCCTGTTGGCTTCTTCAGATCGTGATCTCCAGCTCTCACTGGAGTGGTTCACAGCCAAGTGTGAAATGGCCGGGATGAGGATCAGTGCCTCCAAATCCAAGATCATGGTCTTGAGCCAGAAAACGGTAGGGTGCCCTCTCTGGGTTGGGGAGGAGGTCCTCACAAATGAGGGAAGAATGTAGCGGGAGATCGACAGGCGGATTGGTGCTGCATCTGCAGTGATGTGGACACTGTACCGATCTGTCGTGGTGAAGCAAGAGCTGAGCCAGAAGGCAAAGCTCTCGGTTTACCATTCGGTCTACATTCCTAATCTATGGTCACGATCTTTGGGTAGTGACTGAAAGAACAAGATTGCGGATACAAGCAGCCAAAATGAGTTTCCTCCGCAGGGTGACTGGGCTGTCCCTTAGCGATAGGGTGAGAAGCTCAGTCATCCGGGAGGGACTCAGAGTAGAGCCGCTGCTCCTCCTCGTTGAGAGGAGTCAGTTGAGGTGGCTCGGACATCTGGTTAGGATGCCTCCTGGACACCTCCCTGGTGAGGTGTTCCGGGCACGTCCCACTGGGATGAGGCCCAGAGGAAGGCCCAAGACACGCTGGAGGGACTATGTTTCTCGGTTGGCCTGGGAACACCTTGGGATTCACCCGGATGGGCTGGCCCAAGTGGCTGGAGAGAGGGAAGTCTGGGTCACTCTGCTTAGGCTTCTGCCGCCGCGACCCAACCCCAGATTAGGGGCAGAAAACAGATGAACGGACAGTTTTTTATGATTTTTGGAGATTGTTTTCACAGAATGTTTAAATAACAGCTGAACTTAACTGAACTGTCGAAAATGTTCAAATGTTATTTTGTGCTACTACAATATTTTTTAGTAATTATAAAAGTTTTTCACCAAAACATAGGGATTTAGGTATTATTTTGCTTTGTGTGTCTCTCAATGCTTTTGAAAATTGTGCCAAAGTTAAGGCCTGCAGGCCAAATCCGGCCCTCTTTAACATTTTTATCCAGCTCCAAACGTAATGCTTTTTATGTGAAATAGTTTTATGGTTTCTCTTTTTGTTTCTGTATTTGGTGCATTCTTCTCATGACATCTGATCAACTTTCAAGCTGAGAAAATGAAGGTTAAATTCTTCTTCAATGTTTCATTGTGGTCTGGACAGAGCAACAGAGAACGAACTTTAATTACATATTTGCTGTAATCTTTGCTTATTTTAAAGTCAAATTATTGGATTGTTTTGTGAGAATTTATTTAATCAGATTTGCTGGATTTTGAAAATAATGTATATTTAAGATGGAATAAATGAAAAAGTTGTTGATGGAGAGTTAGACATCAATGAATGTTAATGATGAGTCTTTTTAAATTTAATTATTTTTCTTTATTAATTAGGTTATACGACCTAAATGTTACTGCTGTATTTCTGTAAAAAAGGTTTTGTTATATAACTTTTCTTTAATTGATAGATTGGCCAAGTTTTGAATTTTGCCCCCCTTTTGACACTCCTGCTTCAGAACCCAGAAATCCTCAGAGTGCACACCCAAGCTTCCTCTGACTTTATATTTTAGTTCAAAATATTCTCTATGAAACTGAAGGAGAAGAGTCTTTTTAACTTGTCTCATAGAAAACAGTAAAAAAAAAGCAGAGTTTACATGTAACCATCTTCTGCTGCTCATCTATCAAGGGTTTTTCAGACATAACGAATCATTTTCACATCAACTTCTTCCTGTTTCTGTCTGCTTCTTGTAAGAGTGCTGTCAGGGAGTGACACACGTAGGTGTATGGTTACTATGGTGAAAATGGCAGCAACTTCAACATTTTAAAAGTTTGATTCACCTTACAGTTTTTATACAGTTCATACATTAAAATTATGCCTTTTTTAGCTTAGATTCTTTCAAAATGGATGGTAAAATATGCAGAAGCTGATTTGGCACTTTTCTAAATTTCTTCAGAAATTTTCTAGTGTACTTGTCAGTCTTTGTCTGGGTCATAAGTCTCTGTAACTCTTGTTTTGTTGTTCCAAGGCCTGGCTGTAAGAGAAAGAGAAAGAAAAGGTTTCAGCTCACAGCTGACATGATATRAGAGCAGAAGTGAGGGTGATATTAGTAGTTTGCACCATTATTGATTAATAATGGTTAGATTAGGATTTGGAACAATATTGCTGCCATTCAGATGTTTTATTTAAGGAAGGGCAACACTTTCTGCAAAAAATAAGATTTAGTCCAGATGCTAAATGTGCCAGCCTGCAGTCAAGACATAGCCTGGTAAAAACCAGACCCTTATTCTTCTCTTTGCTTCATTCAGAGCGTCTGGACTCTCAGCTACACTGAGAAGCAATTTCTTGCTGGAGGTGTGGACTCTGTTGAAGTTTAAAAGGATTGGATCTGATTTTACCCAATTGCTTACGTTTGGCCGTGACATAGTGCTCCAGCTCGACCGTGAAGGAAGCTAAGCTAAGAAGCTAATTCTCTATAAACACCCATCCTCTACTGGGAAGAGAGAAGTACCGAGCTGAACGAGAAGGCTGTAAATGAGTGCTGCAGCTACAGTATGTGAGACAAATTTAATTTAATTTGGAAGACTTGTCAACACGGAGTGGCTTCATTTACTTCCTCTACTGCCATTAAACTACAAGCAGACTAAAACAGTGCGGAAATTTCAAAACTCCTCCTTCTGTTTGCTGATTGGCCCAGTTGAAATTCTCCCAGAGAAATCCCAGACAGAGCAGTAAAGGGAAACTAGAACTGAGCAGAACTGCACAGGAAGGCAAAGGCCAGGCTAGTGGAGAAAGGTCATCTATTAAAGTATTTGGCGCTTTAGGAACCCAAATAAATGGTACATACAGGTGCTGGTCATAAAATTAGAATATCATGAAAAAGTAGATTTATTTCAGTAATTCCATTTAAAAAGTGAAACTTGTATATTATATTCATACATTACATACAAACTCATATATTTCAAATGTTTATTTCATTTAATTTTGATGATTACAAATGACAACAAATGAAAATCTCAAATTCAGCATGTCAGAAAATTAGAATATTACTGAAGACCAATAAAAACAAAGGATTTATAGAAATGTTGGCCAACTGAAAAGTATGAACATGAAAAGTATGAGCATGTACAGCACTCAGTATTTAGTTGGGGCTCCTTTGGCCTGTATTACTGCAGCAATGCGGCGTGGCATGGAGTCGATCAGTCTGTGGCACTGCTCAGGTGTTATGATAGCCCAGGTTGCTCTAATAGTGGCTTTTAGCTCTTCTGAATTGTTGGGTCTGGTGTATTGCATCTTCTTCTTCACAATACCCCATAGATTTTCTATGGGGTTAAGGTCAGGAGAGTTTGCTGGCCAATTAAGAACAGGGATACCATGGTCCTTCAACCAGGTACTGGTAGCTTTGGCACTGTGTGCAGGTGCCAAGTCCTGTTGGAAAATGAAATCTGCATCTCCAAAAAGTTGGTCAGCAGCAGGAAGCATGAAGTGCTCTAAAACTTCCTGGTATGTGGCTGYGTTGACCCTGGACCTCAGAAAACACAATGGACCAACACCAGCAGATGACATGGCACCCCAAACCATCACTGACTGTGGAAACTTTACACGGGACTTCAAGCAACGTGGATGAAGTGCCTCTCTTCTTTTCCTCCAGACTCTGGGACCTTGATTTCCAAAGGAAATGCAAAATTTACTTTCATCAGAGAACATGACTTTGGACCACTCACCAGCAGTCCAGTCCTGTTTCTCTGTAGCCCAGGCAAGACGCTTCTGACGCTGTCTGTGGTTCAAGAGTGGCTTGACACAAGGAATGCGACAGCAGAAACCCATGTCTTTCATACGTCTGTGTGTGGTGGTTCTTGAAGCACTCACTCCAGCTGCAGTCCACTCTTTGTGAATCTCCCCCACATTTTTGAATGGGTTTTGTTTCACAATCCTCTCCAGGGTGCGGTTATCTCTCTTGCTTGTACATTTTTTTCGACCACATCTTTTCCTTCCCTTCGCCTCTCTATTAATGTGCTTGGACACAGAGCTCTGTGAACAGCCAGCCTCTTTAGTGATGACCTTTTGTGTCTTGCCCTCCTTGTGCAAGGTGTCGATGGTCGTCTTTTGGACAACTGTCAAGTCAGCAGTCTTCCCCATGATTGTGTAGCCTATAGAACTAGACTGAAAGACCATTTAAAGGCCTTTGCAGGTGGTTTGAGTTAATTAGCTGATTAGAGTGTGGTACCAGGTGCCATCCATTTTGAACCTTTTCACAAGATTCTAATTTTCTGATATGCTGAATTTGAGATTTTCATTTGTTGTCATTTGTAATCATCAAAATTAAATGAAATAAACATTTGAAATACATGAGTTTGTATGTAATGTATGAATATAATATACAAGTTTCACTTTTTAAATGGAATTACTGAAATAAATCTACTTTTTCATGATATTCTAATTTTATGACCAGCACCTGTAAATCCTAGAACAACGGAAAAACAGTTTGGAGACTGTGATCTCCAAATACATTTCTCAAATATTTAAAGAACAGGCTTCAGTTCTTTAAATCAGTATTGTACGTTTTAAAGCTTCAGCCATCATTCTTTTCCAAAACACAAAACAAAACAAATACATCTAAATGATTTGTTTCTGCTTTTATGTTGAAATTTGCATGACTGGACTTTCAAATAATGGAACAAACTGTTTAAAAATGATGCTCGCCACAAAACAAAAACCAAAACAAAAAAAATACATAAAGTAAAATAAAATAAAACAAAAATATATATAAGCCTAGCATAGTTTGAAGTATTATGCTTCATCTACCGCCTTTCATACCAGAGTTTTACACTGAGCTCCACTCATGTTGAGAAATGGAGTTATAGTCATATTGGTCAAACCCTGAAATTATGTTTATGTGAAATGTTATATATTATGTTACTTCATATGACTGTCAGCTACTGCAACACCAAACTTCAGCTTAGTATTTGTAAAATTGACCATCATTTAGCCATTTTCATGTAGGTTAATGTCAATTAACTGTGGTTACCAACTTGGATGGTACTCATTTGTTTACGTGTGGCCAACTATGTCTTTCTGAATGTTTCATAAAGCTCTGGTGATTCAAGAAATACTTTGAGTTTTAAGCAAAATGTGCAATATGTTGTGCTTAAAACTTGTTTTGAATGGTGACCATCTACTAACACATTTAATTTTAGCTAAATCTTTATCAAAATTAATTGAAATAGCTCTTTTCATGCAGCCATCTTGAATCAAATTAACTCCAAACATTAATCATTTTGTTCATYCCATAATTCTCTTGAAGAGTTTCATTAAAATGCTTTCAGCAATTCATTGATAATTTTCTAACCGACAGACAAACGCAAACATGCAAAATGCCCAGTCCTGTAGCCTTCGGATGGGCAATAAAACGATCTGAAGGATTTATTCCCCAAATGTTTTTGTTTAAGATGTTTCTGTCTGAACACACGGCGAGGCTTCAGCGTGACGCACTGAACAAACTGTGGGTCAGTAAGAGTTTTCTAAATGGGAAGTCATGAACAAGCACCACAGTGAAATTAAACAAAAATTATGAAATTTTTGAGCAACTCATTCTGACAGATTGCATCAAGAGGAACAAAAAAACCCAAGTGACCGCCAGTTTTTCAAACTTTAAAGCAGAATTTAGCTGACAGCCAGTCAACTGTCAATTACAGAATTATGACCTGCTTGAGGAGAAGCAGTTTAGGTCACATGGATTCAAAAAATATTCAATTTAAATGTGTTTGAACTGACTCAGCCTCTCTAACTTAACGTTTTGCTTTACACATTTTTTCTGTTTGTTTTCTGGTATTTTGAATATTTTGTTTTCTGCTCTTGTTCTCATTCATGGATTGTGTCTTACTTCTAATGTTCATTTTCTATTTTTCTTCTCTCCAGAGCAAACCTCCACATCTCCAGGCTCTCTTCTGCTCCTTACTCTCATTACAGATCACAACACTGTCTGCATCCTGCGCTCAAGGCCTCCTCAACCTTTTTGTCACCATATATATATATATATATATATATA
>NW_013952543.1:95475-96505 GCF_001266775.1 Austrofundulus limnaeus
TATTATTATTATTATTATGAACTGAAAAATAAACAAGTTCAAGTTTATCTATAGCGCACTGAAAAACAACTTTAGCAGTGTGCAGAGAAAATCAATAATAAATATATATAATCAAGCATCTAAAAACACAAAAATAAAACAATTACAAAGCATGTTTAACCAAGCAAAAACCAATTAAAAAATGAGAAAAACAAGCTTTATTTACTGATTTGAAATGGGTCCAGGTTTTGCTTGAAAAATGTTCCCCAGATTAGTTTGATCATGATGTCCCAGACTCGTCTGTTAAACAAACACCACCCTTAAAGTGTACACATTACTGTCATCATTGATTTGAGGCATGATTTTTTTCCTCCTCAGGTTACATTTAGTTTTGTTTGGTCAGCCTTAAAACAAACAAACAAACAAACAAAAAAAACATTCAGATGTCACATCAGCCGGCCTCTATTTTTTATGATTTTATGTTGTAAAATGTTTGTGAAACAGTTCACAAGTTGAACACGATGTTCCTAAAGCATCAGAACTATATATTTTGAGGAAGAACTTCTAACAATTGGATGACTCATATGGTGGAAAGAATTTCTCCTATTTCACAATCAGCGGACAATGAGATGGCAGGTGGAGTGTGTTTGTGTGTCCGTGTGTGTTTGCATTGCGTTGCTCTGTCGGAGTTTTTCAGGCAGCAGACCAGTTTGGAGGGACTGATGCAACAAGGAGTTTACGGAAAAGGCACGGCCCTTTGACGGTAACCAGCTGAAAGAAGGCCGGACTAAACTCTGAAGAAAAGAGATCGTCCCGTGTGGGAATTTCCCCCTGCAGGTCCTGTGTCAGCATGGGATCTGGAAGCAGAGGAGGGGGAGGAGGAGGAGCAGGAGGAGGAGGAGGATCGTGGCTGGATTAGGAAACATGAGGGTTGTCGAAGAAAAGAATGCGCAGAATTTTTCAAGGAATCTGCGCCAAAACATCGTCGAGGAAACACACACACACACACACGCACACACACACACACACACACACACACACACACACACAC
>NW_013952543.1:97253-103024 GCF_001266775.1 Austrofundulus limnaeus
CACACACACACACACACACACACACACACACACACATGTACCAACGCATACACACACGAGCTGTCACAATCACCCAGAAAATCACGCCGCGCGCTCCTTCTGTTTATCTGCTGTGTCTGTGGACACCGCTAACAGATAGGCCTAAATTCATGCGCGCGTATACACACACACACACACACACACACACACACATGCGTGCGTGCAAACCCAGAGACACACGCAGCCTGAGAGGTTGGTAAATTCCTCCACTTATTTGACATGTCTGGTGTCACTCCCACTTTTTTTTTCTGCCACACTTTTTCCACGTGAGGGTTAAATAAGGTTTGCTGCCAGGTCTGACCTGAAGCAGTGTGTGTGTGTGCATGTCTTGCTGTGTTTGTTTAGACATTTTATTCTATTTTTTTTTTTTTGGGAGACATTAACTTTAAAAGGACGTTTACTCTTGTGAGGACATTTTGCCTGGTCCACACGAGGGAAAAACCCACATTTGTGTCTCAGGGGTTAGGTTTAGCTTCGATGATTAGAAATTAATGGAAGTCAATGCAAGTCCTCACAAAGATAGTAAAACGTGTTTTTTTAGAACATTTTAAGGCCTATTTTTCTAAAAATAAAAATTTGAAATAGCATGCTGCTCCTTAGGGCCACATGAGCTCAAATACTGTTTATGGTTTGGGTTTAGAGGCGATAGAAATGAACTAAAAATGAATAGAAGTCCTTCTGAAGATATAAAGACATGCACGATATGTGTGTGTGTGTGTCTGTGTGTGGAGGGTTAGTTGCTCATTAATTTCCACGCGACCTTGAACCCTTCTCTCGGGGCCAGTGGACTGAGCAGACTATTGACAGAGCTGAAGATAAAAAGAAACATTTTCTCTGCGTCGCACACACGCACACAGTGACCAAGACCTTTCTGCTGCTCTCAGCAGTATCATTTCAGTACAAAATCGGTTATTTCAGGATCTGTGTACTTTTTTTTTGTGTCAAATCATCAAGTTAAAAACAGAACCAAACACRAGGCTATAATCTATTGGGGTTCGTATCTAAAAAGTGACTTTTTTCTCCACATAATTGCAGATCTGTGCACTGATCATAAAATATTGTGATTAACTGTGCTCAGTTTTGATGTTTGCATTTTATTCTTAATCCAGTATTTCCAACTAAGAAAAAAATCCTATAATAGCCCTTTTTGTGCAGATGGGTTTGACATTTGCACATTACTCCCTCCATGCTGAGCTGATTTCTTATCTGCAATATGTTGTAACTTAAAACGTGGGGTTACACAGTCTGTGATGACTGTGAATATTAGGCAATGTGGCAAAAAGACAAAAAAAAAAGGAAGGAAAAAGGCAAGTGAAAACTGTGTAAACAAAGTAAAAATCTGTTTAATTCAATAAAATATCAAGTACAATTAAAGCATTTCACCTTTTAATATTAAATAATTAGACTTATTTCATTCATTGCCAATACTATTACAAAGAGTTGCATCATTTCACTGCAGCACAACTCTTCCTCCTGACAGCCATTGCTGCAGATACAGTGTACACAAAATGTAGAAATTCACTTGGATGTATGTAGAAACCTGCACAGAAATACATACACCAAACATATCACACCTGGGAATAAAGCTTTAAAGAGGGGACATGTGTGTGGAGGAAGAAGAAGAAGAAGAAGAAGAGGGGTGGGAAGGTTGCGCAATCCACGCGCACCTTTTTTTGCTCAGTCTCATTCAAAGTGTCCTTGTAAACTGGTGGTCGCAGTACCGGGGTGGGTTCTGCCCTGAATAAAAAAGTCCAACAATCAGGGCGAGCAGGAGACTAACACTGTCCGGTGGCAGAGAGCAGGTTGCGCAGGGTGGCCAGCTCTCTGGACAGCTGCTCCACGCGCTTCTGTAAACGGTCGTTCTCCGCAGCCAGCTCCAGCACTTTGTGCTGCGTCTCCAAGTTGCGCATTTTGGCTTTGTCCCTGCTCTTCCTCACGGCCAGGTTGTTCCTCTCCCTCCTCAGCCGGTACTCCTCACTGTCCTTGTCCAGGCGCTTCTTCGCCTTGCCGCCGGACGATTTGCCGCCGTGAGACGGCGACCTGCCCTTACCTGACGGAGCAGGTGTGCCGGGCGGGCTGGAGCAGGTCGAGGACGCCGTGGAGATGTTGCCCAGGCTCCCGCTCGTGGACTGGTAATGCAGGTACCTCATGTCGTAGCCAGAAGAGCCGTTCTCCATTTTCGCGTCCTCCTGGCTGTCGTCTCGCTCCGCGGCGGCGGCGGCGGACCTGTAGCGGTGCGCCACGAGCTCGGGGCTGAGCACGCTGTCCACCCGGGTCTCCTGCAGCTCGGAGTAACCCAGCGCGTACGGCTGGGCTTCCCGGGGCTCCCTCGGGTGGTCGCACTGAGCCGCCTCCAGCTCGTTGAGCAGCGAGTAGTTCTTGTAGTTCTGGAAAGCCGCGGCTCGTTTGATCTTGTTCTCCCCGAGGAAGTCAGAGAAGACGTCCCCCTGCTGCTGCTGCTGCGGGGGGCAGTGCAGGGCGGAGGGGTCCAGGTACACGCTGAAGTCTATGGCTCTCTCCCGCTCCTCCAGGCCCAGCTCCGTCATCGAGTCGCCCAGCCTCCAGTACGAGGGACCCAGAAAGCCGTCTCTGCCGTGGATAGCGAAGCTGCCCTCCTCGTACAAGCCGGCCACTTCCATGGATCTCAGCACCCGCCGGATGGGAGGAGCGCGTGGGGGCCGAGGTGAGACGCCCTGGTTCCGGCTGCCCCCTCACTTCACTGAAACGCGTCGGTGTGGAGCTGTCAAACCTCCTCGGTCATCGCCTGTGGGGACGCGCAGTTCGCGGGGGGCTCGTGGATCGTGAGGAATTGACAGATCTTCCTGTCTCGGGGGGTTTTATTTAGGCTGGAGAGGGTGGGGCGGGGCTTCACCCGGGCAGGTGTGTCACTGTCAGCGCGCAGCCAACAGGACCGACCTCAAGCCGCTTTTTCAGGTTATTTCCCCGCATTCATATTTTAAAGTTTGAACACAACAAACACACTTTTAAAAACATTTTTAAGGTGTGCGTCAGACGAATTTGCAGCAGGATGAACAACAGCTTTTATTGTTTGTTTTTGAACAGAACAACCATCAATTAGAACAATGTGTCAAAGTCAAGTCAGCTGAGAAGGAAAAGGTTTACATTTGTTCAAACCACAATCTCACCAGATATAAAAGAGTCAGTGTTAAACATGACTCCAAAATATAGCTCCATCTCTGAAAAAAATGTTCACATAGCTATTTTTTGTGATGTCATAAGTGGGTTAGCTGTGGGTTGACACCAAATATAAATGAGTTTTAGTGCATCAAATTATTAACTTCTGAGAGTTTCAATGAACTCTGTGCAGTGGTTGAATTAACGAGATATTTCGCCAACAGATAGACAGTTTTAACTCCAACAGTTAAAGCCAACTTAAAAAGGTGTATAAGCTACATACACTGTAAAAAAAATGAAATGTTGGATTTACTTAACCATGTTATGCTACCTGGTTCCACTTAACTGAGTTGAGTAAATTCAAAGCAATACCAGTTTTTTAGCCAAAGAACATGAGTATGTTGCTTTGAATTTACTCAACTCAGTTAAGTGGAACCAGGTCACATAACATGGTTAAGTAAATCCAACATCCATCCATCCATCCATTTTCTTCCGCCTATCCGGGGTCGGGTCGCGGGGGGCAGCAGCTTCAGAAGGGAGGCCCAGACCTCCCTCTCCCCAGCCACTTCTTCCAGCTCCTCCGGGGGAACTCCAAGGCGTTCCCAGGCCAGCCGAGAGACATAGTCCCTCCAGCATGTCCTGGGTCTTCCTCGGGGCCTCCTCCCGGTGGGACGTGCCCGGAACACCTCACCAGGGAGGCGTCCAGGAGGCATCCTTACCAGATGCCCGAGCCACCTCAACTGGCTCCTCTCGATGTGGAGGAGCAGCGACTCTACTCTGAGTCCCTCCCCGATGACCGAGCTTCTCACCCTATCTCTAAGGGGGAGTCCAGCCACCCTGCGGAGGAAACCCATTTCGGCCGCTTGTATCCGGGACCTCGTTCTTTCGGTCATGACCCAAAGCTCGTGACCATAGATGAGGGTAGGAACGTAGATCGACCGGTAAATCGAGAGCTTCGCTTTCTGACTCAGCTCTCTCTTCACCACGACGGACCGGTACAGCGCCCGCTTTACAGCAGACGCTGCGCCAATCCGCCGCTCCGTTCTTCCCCCATTCGTGAACAAGATCCCCAGATACTTAAACTCCTCCACTTGAGACAGGGCGACCCCCCT
Source organism: Austrofundulus limnaeus (assembly GCF_001266775.1). Taxonomy (NCBI): domain Eukaryota; kingdom Metazoa; phylum Chordata; class Actinopteri; order Cyprinodontiformes; family Rivulidae; genus Austrofundulus; species Austrofundulus limnaeus. The sequence continues at coordinate 101,540 of NW_013952543.1, forward strand.
GACCCGGAGAAGGCACTCTGCCCTAAATCCAACATTTCATTTTTAAAGTGTATATGTCATTTAATGTGTTGCACTTGGAGTGTGTATTAGACTGGCAAACACACCCAATTGCTGACATTTAGGCAGTTTTGTGTTGGCTAAGGTTGGCTGTGTCCATCGTCCTTCATAAGGTTAATAAGATATTTTGCTAACAGACAGACACAGTTCAAACTCTAACCCTCTTGTCAGAAAAAGAAACAAACAGATCAGTCTGTGATGGACATGACCCTCACCAAACTTTACTTCAGTGTCTGTAAAACTAAGTTTGATTAGATATGATGACCGTAAGTCCATAAGACCATAATAAGACGTGGATGAACAACCAACCACTACGTTTTGAAAGTTTTCAGCAGTTCATGAGTCTACAGATAAACCAACACTCAGCCGCAGACATGATCAAAAACATTATTGCCTTTTCACATTTGGGTGCTAAAAAAAAGTAAGAAAAAAAAGGTAAATTAACCCCTCACTTAGGACTTTGTGAAACTAAAATTGCATTTCCCAGACTCCTCAGACATATAAACAATTGTGACAATGAGATGTTTATCCCATTGTTTTGATCTTGACACGTCAGACTAATAACCATGACAGATGCTGATGTAAAGCAGCTCCATCTAGAGTTTGCTTTGAACCGGTTTGAACAGAACCTGCACGGACCTCCTCAAGATGATACATCTCCAATCCTGTATAAAGGTCAGAGTGGGCGTTATGAGAAACTCTGCGTTTTATCAAAAACACTTCATGGTGCCAGCAAACACATCCTGGATTGTTCAGTCGGTCATGAAGAATCCGCTGCAGCGTCATGAGTTCACCTGTTTGTCTAAAATCAGCTTGTTRTGACAGAGCTGTAACGATTTGGGCCAAGTTAGAAAACTATTTTCAATAATCTTATGCAATATTGTGAAATTCCACAAGTGTGTGAGTTAATGACTCTCAGCTACTACCACATCAAATCTTTCTTTTATATATGAGAAGCAACTGTATTACAGTCATTTTTGTGTTGGCTATTGTCATTTATCTTGAAATAGTTTGGCTCTAAAAGTTAATCAGTTGTAGAAACACATCCAATAATTATTTTCTGTAAACTTCATTAAAATCTGTCCAGTAGTTCATGAGATATTTTGCTAACAGACAGACAAAGTTGACTTCAAATAGTTAATGCAAAAGTGTAAACAAACCCCCGGTCCAATCTGTTTGCACTCAGGAAGTGTGTTGGAGATTCGTCTCAGCGACGGCCACGCCAAGTTTGAGCTCAATGTCTGCAGAATTAACAGACTCGTGTCCATTTCAGTGTTTTTAAGCTCAGCTGGCTGTGGCAGCCATCTTGAGTCAGGTTGGCTACAAATGTTTATTAGCTGTACATATGCATCTAAAAATTACTTTCCTGAAATTTCATTAAGATTTGTCCAGTGGTTGATAAGATATTTTGCTAACAGACACACACAC
>NW_013952543.1:103812-105142 GCF_001266775.1 Austrofundulus limnaeus
CTTTGTAAATAAGACAAATATGACTCCTTTCTTATATTTCATGTGCGTTTTTAAATCAAAATTGTTACCTAAATATTCAAAATAAATTCAATTTTATGTATTTAAGTTATGATTTGCTATAACTTAATTCATTTGTCTACACGATAGACGTAGATGTTACATCCACAAGGTGTTTGGGAAACATTTTCCTGCCAGGCTTCTTCTAAAAAAAACCAACACTACAAATCTGTGTAATTGCCCATACTTGTAATCCATTAACATGATGAAATAACAGAGAAATTAGTMCTGGCTGTCTCACTAATCATCTTCTTTCGGGTGTTCCCTTCAGCAGTTTATCTGCCTCCATCTCCCACCAACCTTCACTGTCACATCAACCCTCCTTTACATCCATGAAGCCTCTCTGTGCTCCTGTCTTCCCTGTCTCTCCTGTCACACATCACTACTGACAYTGGTCCTCCTCTCCACCCTGTACTTTCTTCATCTCTCTTTTGCTTTGGACGGTGGACCCCAGTTCAGAAACYCATCCACCTTGACTATCACTATTACACCTTTATCCCCCCTTAATCAGATACATGTATTRAACTCTTTATTACATGTTGTCTTTATGTTGTCTTTCTTCTGAATGTTCTCTTCTGCAGGGGTCGTCACATTTTTTTCTGTTTTTTTTCCATTGATTGCCCTTTTGCAACCTGTGCTCAAAGCAGCAGCCTAAATTGTCTCAGTAATAAATATCATAACTGTACATTTATGCAGAAAACATCACCAAAGCAAGACAAAATTAAAGGATATTTAAGTTAATGCTGAAGTTTTAGGCTAAGATTATTTATGTTAGGAAATGACAGTACAGTCACTGAGTTCGGTTGAGTCTTGAAAATCTCACACTCAGAGTATGTGCTGAGGATGACTCATAGCTACCACCACATCAGCATAGCTCAACACAGCTTCATCTGCATGTGTAAACTGATCTGGACTCTGTGTGRCCCACATAACATCTCAGCTTACTTTGTCTGATCTCAGTTACATTTTACACAAAAAGCCGTTGGTCACATGAACCTGTGGTAAATGAAATCACATACAAGCGAGGCCTTCCTGCTCAGATGCACTGCTTGCTGACATTTCACAGAAGGATTGCTCTTCTGCAGWACCGATGAAGCYTTTTCTGGCTGAGGGTTTGCTATTTTTACCTCACGAGACCTTGTCTAAACTAGATACCRCATAGCGGTAACATAATGACCCCGGATAATCACCCCCGCACGCACAAATGCAGCAGAACTCAGAAGTCTTTGTTTCTAATAAATGTCATGCTACTAGGTGCATCCCAAAATTGTAG
>NW_013952543.1:107112-108251 GCF_001266775.1 Austrofundulus limnaeus
AAAAAAAAAACGTACGAAAATAATATGACTCCCGGTTACGCTTCGCGTGCGGGGTCATAATAACAACTGTGGGACAGTTATGGTAAAATGTTAAAAATAGAATGGCAGAAATAGCAACGACTCAGAGGCTGAACCGTTTATGTAATGTTGATATTATCAGGAGCCACAACCCACAGGAATGGCTGCAACAACAACAACAACAACAACAAAAACGTGTTTTCTGAAGGGACAAAAGGTGAGTTCGGCACATTGCTGCTGTTGTGAAACATTCAGGGCTCTGCCCAGCTCTGTTCTTCAGTTGCATCATTTCTGAGCTGCTCAGGAGTGAAAACATACGCGTTCAGGCCCAGACCTCTCTTCAAAAAGATGTCTCATCTGCCTGGCTAAATAAGGGTTAATATTAACAATAAATACAAACATGAGCATATTGTATGTTGTATTTTTGTATGATGGCCTTTACAAACTAATACCAAAACTAAAAGAGAGTAATTTGTGTTTGAATTATTGACAGTAAGAGGAGAACAATAGTCTGACTGGAATATGCAGAACTTTGAGCAGCTAATATGCAAATAAGTTCCACGTCCGGATATCAAGTTGCTGCTCTTCACGTGGGAACAACGCTGTTTTATCTGTGCTGATCGGTGATTAGTTGGTGTTTTCTTTCRGATCCACGTGTCGGGATTTTCTGGTGTCCCTGCTGTTTATCTGCTACTCCTCGCTTCTTGGTCCTGCTCAGAAAAAAAGAACAGAACCATGAAGTAAATAGGGGATAGCTAGATTATTTTTGTCTGATTAGTCAATATAAAAATAGTTCTTATGTGAACAAACCTAAAGGGATATTTCTGACATTTTGTTGTCATGTTATATATAATATTTTCTCCGTAGCAGTCAAAATTTTGGTTTTCAAGTTTCTCTCAATTTGGAGAAATCTGAAAAGACTGACAAGCTAACGGCTAGTCCCAATGCAGCCATGACCAATGCTGGTGTCTTAAAACAGCTCTACTTGAAAAAGGTCATGGATATTAACATGTTTTCACAGACCCTCTGTTAGTTTTGTGTTAAATATGAAGTTATATGGTTATTTGCAGCAGGGGCGGTCCTAACCTGTTCGGTGCCCTGGGTGGACAACTCCTCTGCAC
>NW_013952543.1:108297-117511 GCF_001266775.1 Austrofundulus limnaeus
AAAATAAAAGAAGACCCCCCCCCACACACACCGCCACCCTACTTTGCTGACTTTGGTTGTTTTCTGAAAGACACGGTGCAGCTCCCGTCTCCCCTCGGTGATCAGCAGGAGTTACTCTGGCGTACATGCACTCTGGTGCAGAAGGCTCCGAAAAACACGGTACTGCATGTTAACAACAGATTAAACAGTTGTAACGGCTGAGAAAAGTGTGGAGGACAGAGGGCACAGATACAGGAAGTGCGGCAGAAATGTCCAACGAGTACTCCCTGTCTGTTACGCCCATGTGTTTTTTTTATTCAAAATTGCAGCATTTTCTCGTTTTCTGTTCAAAGAATGAGTTGAATGTCCCGGACGCACGTGAAGCAACAGCTGCGCCTCACCTTGGATTGCACAATCCTTCTTTCTTTCGCCTGTGTGTCAGCCCTCGGCAGCAAGCTACAGTGCTGAGGGCGCCCGCACTTGGCGAGTGAGCGGGGATGCATGATATGAAATAACGCATTTTTTTAAAAGGGGGAGGGCGGAGGCGGAGTCCTTGATGAGATGCCGTCCTGCATGGGCAACTGTCCAACTCGACCATCAGACACCGTTACTGAGTTGCAAATACAAACAGTTTTCTTAAGAAGACAATCCCCTTTTTGGAAGCAGATCCACTCAGATGAGCCWTTTTTGCTCATCAGTTGGTTTGAGTGGATTTTCTAGAAGAAATTTTGTCTTTTTGAAAATACTSCAACCTTCATGGTTTTACAGCAATTCATGCAAATAGTCATTTGTAAACATTTATATTGCTGTCAGTTTTGCCTCGCTGATTTGTTTTTGTTTGCAGCAGAAAGTGACCCCAGACTGTGCTGGAAGTGCTACAGCTAGCTGCTCCTGAGAACCCCAAAAACTAAACGTAAGCTTAGAGGGGATTGTGACTTCTCCACTGCTGTTCCTAAAATGTAGAACAACCTGCCTTTGGGCATCAGGCCACCTCCCTGTTGGCTTTTAAAATGTTACTTAAAACCCATCTTATCTCATTGGCTTTTGGCACCATCTGAGATGTTGACTTTTAGTTTGTTTTGAGATTATTTTAATTTGTTTTAATTTGTTTTATGTGTTTTTTCATTTAATTGTATTGTTTTAATTTTCAGATTAGGATTTTATTATTCACTCTGACTGTTGTGTGTTTTCTTGACTGTGACTGTACAGCACTTTTGTCCTATGGTTGTTTAAGTGCTTTATAAATAAAGATGGTATGGTATACATGGAAGCAGTTTTAAGTCCACAATAATTCACTTTGGTCTTGACTTTGTTTAGCCTAACTGTTGGTTCTTCAGTCTGGTCCAAATTAAACTCTAGTTGTTTAAAGAGCTATCTACAACAGGTAAGATACTATCTGATCATGAACCTTTCCACAAAACAAATGTTATAAATATATAATTAAATTGTATTACCAAATACATAAGGTGGTGGGTCTAAATATTTGGTAGGATAAAACAAATAAAAAAACAAACAATTCATTCAAAAGTGTTCGCCCGTCTTTCATCCATTTTCTTCCTCTTATCTGGGATCAGGTCTCGGGGGCAGCAGTCTAAAGGCTGAGTCACACTACAAGATTTTAAAACAGTCGGCCCATTTTCAAAGACAGATAGAGCTTTGGTCCTACAGTGTGTGGTGTACAGTAACACGGCAAGAGACAACACACCACACACGAAAAGATATTTAATTCATGAACATTCAGATGTCAGATATTAAACCACGCGAGACTGCCTGAAATCTCGCGAGAATTCAGATGTCCGAGGAAAAATCTCACGTGACCTCAAGAGAGACGTGAGTTCAGAGTAAATAAACATTTGCAACAAGGAAGAAACAATGTTGGTTGTTTGTGGACTATTTGTCCCAGAGGAAAAACAATTCCATAGAACTTTTAACATCCAGCAGACTTTCTGGTGAGTCATGGCAGTTTTTTTGTCTCCTCTCCGTGTTTACATCACCTTGCTTTCTGATTGGCTACACATCTCATTCACAGGCTGAGAGCTCTACACACATTGTGATATCGGGCCAAAAAATTAAACATGTTGAATATCCCCGATTTGAGGTCGGAGCGGTCCCGACATCCTTCCGAGCCGACCCCGACATCCTTCCGAGCCGACTAGATTACTCTTAACTCTCCACCCACGGCGGGAATATATGCTATGATTATCTTTAAAGCCATCAAGATAATCTGGACATCCTTGATTGTCGGAAGGGCAAAAATCGGCATGATTATCTTGTAGTGTGATGCCGGCCTAAGAGACCCAGACTTTCCTCTCTCCAGCCACTTGGGCCAGCTCATCCGGGGGAATCCCAAGACATTCCCAGGCCAGCCAAGCAACGTAGTCCCTCCAGGGTGTCCTGGGTCTTCCTCTGGGCCTCCTCCCAGTGGGAAGCACCCGGAACACCTCACCAGGGAGGCGTCCAGGAGGCATCCTAACCAGATGAACCACCTCAACTGGCTCCTCTCGACATGGAGGAGCAGCGGCTCTACTCTGAGTCCCTCCCGGATGACTGAGCTTCTTACCCTATCTTTAAGGCAGAGCCCAGACACCCTGCGGAGGAAACTCATTTTGGCCACTTGTATCCGCGATCTCATTCTTTCGGTCACTACCCAGAGCTCGTGATCATAGAAGAGGGTAGGAACGTAGACCGACCGGTAAACTGACAGCTTTGCCTTCTGGCTCAGCTCCCGCTTCACCACGACAGACCGGTACAGCGCCCGCATCACTGCAGACGCAGCACCAATCCGCCTGTCAATCTCCCGCTCCATTCTTCCATCATTTGTGAGGACCTCCTCCCCAACCCAGAGAAGGCAGCCTACTGTTTTCTGGCTCAAGACCATGGTCTTGGATTTGGAGGCACTGATCCTCATCCCGGCCACTTCCCACTCAGCTGTGAACCACTCCAGTGAGAGCTGGAGATCATGATCTGATGAAGCCAATAGGACCATATCATCCACAAAAAAGCAGAGATGCTATCCTAAGGTCACAAAAATGGATCCCCTCAACATCTTGGCTGTGCCTAGAAATTCTGTCCATAAAAGTTACAGTATGAACAGAATCGATAACAAAGGGCAACCTTGGTGGAGTCCAACTCTCACGGGAAACGCGTCCGACTTACTACCGGCAATGCGGACCAAGCTCTGGCACTGGTCGTACAGGGATCTAACAGCTCGTATCAATGGGCCGGGTACCCCATACTCCCGGAGTACCCCCCACAGGAGTCCCCGAGGGACATGGTCGAACACCTTCTCCAAGTCCACAAAACACATGTAGACTGGTTGCGCGAACTCCCATGCACGCTCCARGACCCTGCTGAGGGTGTAGAGCTGGTCCACTGTTCCACAACCAGGACGAAAACCACACTGCTCTTCCTGAATCTGAGATTCGACTATCGGATGGACCCTCCTCTCCAGGACCCCTGAATAGACCTTACCAGGGTGGCTTAGAAGTGTAATCCCCCTATAGTTGGAACACACTCTGCGGTCCCCCTTTTTAAACAGGGAGACCACCAACTTGGTCTGCCAATCCAGGGGAACAGCCCCCGGTGTCCACGCGATGTTGTAGAGTTGTGTCAACCAACGGAACCCCACAACATCCAGAGCCTTAAGGAACTCCAGGCGAATCTCATCCACCCCCGGCGCCTTGCCACCGAGGAGCTTTTTAACCACCTCGGTGACCTCAGCACCAGAGATTGGAGAGTCCGACCCAGGGTCCTCAGGCTCTGCTTCCTCATGGGAAGACTTGTCGCTGGGATTGAGGAGGTCTTCCAAGTTTTCTGCCCACCGACCCACAATGTCCCGAGTTGAGGTCAGCWGCGCACCATCCCCACCATAAATAGTGTTGGTGGCGAACCGCTTTCCCCCGAGATGCCGGATGGTGGACCAGAATTGCCTCAAAGCCGTACGGAAGTCTTTTTCCATGGCCTCCGAATTCTTCCCACGCCCGAGTTTTGGCCTCAGCGACCACCCGAGCCACAATCCTCTTGGACTGCCGATACCTATCGGCTGCTTCCAGAGTCCCACAGGCCAAAAAGACCTGATAGGACTTCTTCTTCAGCCTGACAGCATCCCTCACCGCCGATGTCCACCAGCGAGTTCGAGGGTTGCCGCCACGACAGGCACCAACAACCTACGACCACAGCTCAGGTAAGATGCTTTGACAATGGAGGTATGGAACATTGCCCACTCGGACTCAATGTCCCCCACCTCCCCCGGAACGTGTTTGAAGTTCTCCCAGAGGTGTGAGTTGAAGCTCCGTCTGACGGGAGACTCTGACAGACGTTCCCAGCAGACACTCACTATACGTTTGGGTCTGCCAGGTCTGACTGGCATCCTCCCCCACCAACGGAGCCAACTCACAACCAGGTAGTGGTCAGTTGACAACTCCGCCCCTCTCTTCACCCGTGTGTCCAAGACATGCGGCCACAGATCAGATGAAACTCCAACAAAATCGATCATTGAACTGTGGCCTAGGGTGTCCTGGTGCCAAGAGCAGATGTGGACACCCTTATGTTTGAACATGGTGTTCGTTATGGACAATCCTTGACGAGCACAGAAGTCCAATAGCAAAATACCGCTCGGGTTCAGATCGGGGTGTTCTCCCAACCACGCCCCTCCAGGTCTCACTATCATTACCCACATGAGAGTTGAAGTCCCTCAGCAGAACGAGGAAGTCCCCGTTAAAAGTGCTCTCCAGTACCCCCTCCAAGGACTCCAAAAATGGTGGGTAATCTGAGCTGCTGTTAGGTGCATAGGCACAAGCCAAACCTCACCCTGTTTGTCTAGGGTCACCCTACTGGGGGCATGAAGCCCCTGACAACATAGCTCCTATCACTGGGACACTCAAACCTCTCCACCACAATAAGGTGGCAGCCCAGGGAGAGGTTTTAAAAAGTGTCTGACACTATTTTTTTTCTTTAATAATTCATTTGCGACCTTTTCTTTTCATTTATGCTATCTATTTAATCTTTCTTAACAAAAGAGCTTGTCTTATATCAAAGAAAATGTTTTGTAATGTTTTTTTTATCTTCTATCAAATATTAGTGATCATATTTTGTAGTTATTGGGTAGAATTATCACTCAAGGAAGTATTTATTGGGTTTGGGAATTAGTGTTAAACCCTGAGTCATGTTTGGAAGTTGTTCTTTTTCTATATTTTCCAGGTTGACTTCAAGAAAAAGAGAGAAAAAAGTCTGAAAAACTAATACATCAGTGGCATAATTTGTTCTTAATAGTAGACTTCATAGTGATTGCATCTTTAACCTCCTCAGGACCATCATACTGCTCCACATCGTCTTCACCCCATGGTTTTAACTATGGTTTTAACTGTCAAGGAGTGCAGAAAGGCAACGGTTGACCTCGGGCAAAATGTGGATTTATATTTCCACATAAAATCAACTGCAGTATTATCTTATGGTCATCTGTAAGCATCTCATTATACTGTATATATTATAAATATTGGCATGATACTTTTCCAAATTAAAAGAAAAACAGTGAGAATTGTTCTCCTTTCTTCAAGCCATCTAGTTCTGGACTTAACCTTTGATCATTCAGTTCATCTAATTTAAACTTCAAATATGAGAGTTCTGGTTTTCCTTCTTCTGATAATGTATTTGGGGTTTTATTAAATACACAGGTTATCCTTGATACCACAATCAGTTCTTCAAGTTTTTAAAATTGAACTAAATCCTTACTTTTGTACTGTGATGGACCTGTGACCTGTCCAGAGTTTACCTCGTCCCTCGCACTGTGACAGCTGGATATGGGCACCTGACCCCCGTGACCCTGAAAGGAAGAAGCGGGCATAGATAATGGATGGATGAATGGATCACTTTTCTTTAAAAAAATAATAAAAAGCACAAAAGAGCCAAGCTCAAAGTTAAAAAGTTCCCTATTGATACCAAATTGCTCCTCTTTTTTGAGTTTTAGACCAGCTATCAAACTAAGGAAATGGTTCCCAAACAAACTTTTCACCTTTTGACCCACAAAATACTACTGTCACAGACCTGTTCCCTCATTTATGATTGATAAACATTTGTATCAGGACAGGTCAAATAAACAAGTGCATAGTAACACTATTCATTATGCTATTTTAATTTATTTTCCCGCACAATAACCACACTATTTTGTAACAACTAAAAAAATTGTCATTGGTAATTTTTAAATGTAAGATTTTTTTTCAAATACCTCACCTTGATATTTTGGAACGGGCGAACAGAACCTTCTCGGTTTCTACCTCCACGGTTTCTTTTTACAGCAGCGCCATCTACTGGTATAACGGGGCTTTACACGACACCAGTGTTTAGCAGATACGGGTGGGGCCAGGAAATACACTGCCTACAACAGTTCTTCTCATTGGTCACCCAGCAGAGCAGAAAAACATGTTTCCCGTGCTGTAATTGGCTGTTGATCCTGAAAACTTGCATTTGATTGGTTGAGAACGTTGGACCGTCTGTGGGCTGAGAATTTGACGATTCCGTTGGTTCCTGTCTGTTTGAGTAGAGGGAGACTGAAGGGGCCGGGCCCACAGCGGAGAAATGGCGAGTGTGGTCAACGAGAATGGATGTGGAGGGGCAACAGAACCGACACAGCCGCGGGAGGAACCGGACCGGGGCGCGGCCAGATGGGGTCCACAACATGCCGGTGCCCGAGAACTGGCCAGCCTGTACTCGCCAGGTGAGTCGATTCACTCGGCGGCTCCGTCTGCGCTGGGTTTGGCTCGTACGGGTTCCAGAGAGGCGTATGGACGACTGGCTTTTACTTAGTTACCGAGAAACCCACTGAAAACACTGTTAATTTTACAAAGAAAAGCGCAGTTTTGAACTGGATGACCGGAAGTAAATGTCGGCAACAATCAAGCAGTTGTTCTGTTTTGTTACAACCAACAATGCAGTTGTTACACAATAGCAATCATGTGAGACTGGTTCAGTTTGGGTTTGTTTCTGCGCTGCTTGGACATTTCGAGCATTTTGGACAGAGATCAGAGGAATCAGCTCCTGCTTTGACATGGATCTGCTGTGACCTTACAGGGTTACAGTTGAGTCAGCTCACAAAACTGCATCATCCGAAATTATTGCCCAACATTCCTTCAACATTCATTATTCTTRTTCTACAGATTGAATATTTGCTCAATATAAATGGTCCCATACGCCCRTTAACCTAATACTTTGGTTTTTGTGCTCCTCATGTCAGCTTGCCAGGGTATGACTAATGTAACAGTGCAAGTAAGCAGTCCTTGCCCATTTAAWGTCTTGTTTAAACAGTTCAGATTGTAGTTTTATTGAACTGGTTAGAGGTAGGCAGGTATTTCAGGCTCRTAAGTCGTGTAGCACGTGACACTCAAAGGAATGTTGCCACCACTGTTTTGAAAAAGGATCTGATAAGTCTGGTAATCTTTGGGCGTTTTACATCACCTCAAGTTCGAGGAATGAAACTGGTAATCTTCTCAGAAAAGTTTTCCACGTCCTTCCCTTATGTGCGTTTTATTTATTTCCTCCTCCAAGGCAAACGATGTCAAGAGTGGATAAGTGTCATCCTCTGCTTCTCTCTTATGGCCTTCAACTTCATTCACCTTCTTGCCAATTTCAATTTGGGACACACGTGGTCCATCCTGTTAGGCATTGGTAAGCTCCTAAATAAAAAGAGTGGGTGTTGTTTTCTCTGCGGTTGTGTTAATCATTTTTCCCGTGCTCCTGCCTTCCTTTTCCAGTGGCAGGAATACTCACGGCTGACTTTGCGTCAGGACTTGTTCACTGGGGGGCCGATACRTGGGGGTCGGTGGATCTACCCATCTTCGGAAAGGTATATTTATCAAGTCTGGTGTTTCTATATTGTAAAAATAAGACATGCTCTCCCATTTATCCTACTTTATTTTCCCTGAAGGCTTTTATACGTCCATTCCGAGAGCACCACATCGACCCCACAGCCATCACCCGTCACGATTTCATCGAGACCAACGGTGACAACTGCATGCTGACCATCGTCCCGCTTGCAAACATGGCCTTCAACGTTCTCACCCTCTCTCCCGGTGAGTCTTCTGTCAACAAAACTTGTCCTTTTTTTTTTGCTCTTGTAGACAATGTCAAAACGAGTTCTTTGTTTTCCTTTAATTGCAGCGGAAATTTATCATATCTACCCCTGGTACTGCTACTTGTTTGCACTGGCCATCTTTGTGACCCTCACCAATCAGATTCACAAGTGGTCCCACACGTACTTCGGCCTTCCCCGTTGGGTGGTGTTCCTACAGGACTGCCACATCATCCTTCCTCGCAAGCACCACCGCATCCATCACGTCTCCCCCCACGAGACGTACTTCTGCATCACCACAGGTCCGGCTCAAAGGGCTTTACGGATTAGAGTTTAATTGATTTAGTTTTTTTTTAAAAAAGGCAGCATTTTGTGGATGAAATCTCAAAGTTACTTGATGTTGGTCTTGCGTCCAGGTTGGCTGAACTACCCTCTGGAGAAGCTGGGTTTCTGGAGAACCTTGGAGGATCTAATTCAGAGCGTGACGGGAGAGAAGCCCCGGGCGGACGACATGAAGTGGGCTCACAAAGTGAAGTAACGCTTCGGGCCGACCGCACCCTACCTCAGAAAACTCGGGCTCTGCCCAGGCTTTCTCGTCTTGCCTCACTTAAAACTGTAGGTTTGTTTTTTTCATCCACAGGATAAAAAAACTCACCGCTTTCTGATGCCATAGCTTTAAGTCTTGCACTTTTTGTTGTTTGTTTGTTTGTTTTCCAAAAGGAGGGCTTTATTTACAGAAATCTTCATGGCTCTCTAACAGTAAAACGTTTTCCAAATTTAGCTTTTGAATTTCTAACCCAACTCATCACTCTTTTTTTGAGAGTTCTGCTAACAAGTTATCCTGACATCTATCTAAAATCATATGTTAGGGAGTTGAAACGATTCCTCTCCAAGTCAAACAGAAGCAAGGAAGAACACTTGGAAGAAAAAAAAATGCTTTGTTTCTCCTCCAGAACTCTGGATCAGTCACTCACATTTCACTTCTGATTTATTCTGTCTTTGCATTTCTACCTTCATGGGTGTTTTTAAAGGGATCCATGATTAGTTGTAACATTAGACTTTATTTAATAAACGTATATTTTAACTAAAATAAATACTGTAAAAATATTGTAGGCTGTTTAGTTTTTGTCATTTTTAAACTAAAAGTTTAAAAATATATTACAGGGATGGGGC
>NW_013952543.1:118067-123483 GCF_001266775.1 Austrofundulus limnaeus
CATGTTTATCAAATAAAGTCCATGTTTATCAAATAAAGTCTAATGTTATAACTAATCGTGGATCYCTTTAAAAAGTGGCTGATAAGACAGGACTTCAGTTATAGGTCAGTAATAGTTAAAATAGGATGTAACATTTATCACTTTCATGTTCGATGAGGACGACTGGATGCTTTACCAATGTTCACAGCTCAAGATCAAATTCATTCATTCACTGTTACATTTATTGTCTACTTGCACATTTWTTTTGTTTTGAGTTGAGCACTGCACATTTTTGATACTTTTTATTTTTAAACTATAAAATGACAAAATGGGTGTAAAAATAGATGTTTGATCCTCRTAGATCATTGCCACAGGTAATGAGTTTAAATATAGAGTAGGAATATTCACTGCTAATAACGAGACACAAGAAATATGACATGATTAGGAACGAAATGATAAAAATATGATTGGAGCTTGGAAAGTGTGGAGTCATTGCTTAAAAAAAACACAAAAAAAATCAAGTTTCATTTTGGTGCAGAGTGGCTTTGGCTCTGTTGTGTAGCTCTTTCGGATGATCGTGTTCTGAATGACGTTTGTTTTTGTTTACCCGCTGAGGAGGCTGAAACGGATTTGTTAAGCTGCCTTACACACCGCAGATGCAGTACTYGTGCGTCTTCTGTTTTTTTTTGCAGGAACGTTGGATTGTTGACGAAGGCGAATAGCGCCACTCTTGATTTTGTGACCYGTTTAATCAGACACGGAAGTTTCGTGCAGCTGTTTGTGACGTCGTTTTTACTCCTTGTGTCTTGCTTTTCGTCCGTGTTAAAGAAAAAAAAAAAGGATTGTCAGATTCATACGGTAACATTCCTGATTGGTATTGTTGCCACCGTGTACCTGCCTGGTACTTGTGACAAGCGTACTTGTTAATGTTTTAAGGGCTTCAATAAAACCTGGTGATTAAGGAACGTATCTTTCTTTAGGCTAAATGGTAGGAAGTTTTGTTTTTTTATGCTTTAGCGCTGTACAGCTAGGAACTATGCAGTGTAAGAAGAGGCCCTTATATATGTCTTAACTCATCTGGTTAGATTACATGCCTTTCTCTCCTTTTGGTTTAAAGCAGTTTACACATATTTGCTCAAACAAATCGCTGCTTTTCAGCTGCATGTGAAAATAAATTTACTGATTAAGATGTCACTTGTGCAGGCACATAAATGGGTGCATGCATACAGCATGTCAGCTTGTGTAAGCTAAACACCAGGTCACCTCTGCTAATCAGTCCGGTTAAAGGACTATTACAAGCATTTTAGGGTGGCGTTATGAACAAATACCATCTTACCTGTTGTGGATAGCTCTTAGACCAACGTCGCTCCATAAAGTTCTGACCAATTGACGAGCTAATGGCTAGTCTGCCTGCAGCCAGGAYGMWAGTGGATTGCTGTCATCTTAAAATGGCATCGATCTCCAAAGTTTTATAGAGGTTCGCATAAATGCTGGTTTATAAAACCAAATGTTGGCTTTTAAACCTTTAAACTGTTAGCAGTTTCTCATTACACCATTATTTTTGGCAGAAATCCTACAAAATTCTTGTCAGAAGTGCCTGAYGTGCCACAGCTTGTTACTGCTGGAACTGTTTGCACTCATCGTCCCACAGGATTCAGTGTAAGCAACCATATAATGCAAAATAACGGCCTGAAAAAGTTACATAAACTGCAAGGAAAGCTTAAAGTCTGCAGCAATCCACTCTCATCTTGGCTGTTTCTGGAGTCCAGTCAGCATAAAATCGTTTTTTCCAAACTGAGGTSGAACTAAGAGCTATCTTAACAGGTGAGATAAAGAATTCAAAATGTCTTATCTATCCCTTTAAATCTCCTGGTGTTGTARTAAATGTAGACACTTTATTGATTGACAGTTACTTTTACAGCCAGAGTTCGACTTTGTCGTGTAAAAATTCCAACTTTTGAATCCTTCGTACTTGATAATGTGGAATTATTCATCATAGGTCAACAGTGGGAGGACGCTGAGGATTGTGTTTTTTTTGCTTTGTTAGGTGTTGTGAGAGGCAGTTTAGTGTGTGCTTTGTGGTGTAACATAAGCTGGTAAATGAAAGGTGACTACACTGCGGAGGTTTCCACTCACATAGCTCTTCTTGATCAGTATTAGAAAAACTATGTTTAAACAAATTTAAACCCGCTACTGGCTTTCTAAATAGGAATTTTATCTTTGCTGGATGCTTCAACGCTTAATTAAATAGCTTGATGTTTTAAAAAAACAATTTTAAGGATGTTTTGTGCTTTTGTAATTTGGTAACATAGAACATAACAGAAAATAACAATAATTTGTTGTAGAAACTGACACTTTTGAGTTAAATATTATCAAAGGGAACTGTAGCGACTTGTTGGAAGTGCTGTTTATAGGTTTTCTTGTATCAGTCAAACTCTCAAAAACCTTGACTCCAAATGATCTCAGGATTGTGCTTAGAGCAGTTTAGGCAAGTTAGGAAGTTGTGGGGACAAAATAAACACTCCATTTATAAAATTAAGGTTATTACTATATGTATAATGTTCACTCTGTTGCACCAGATTTTATTGGGCAAATCAGTCAGTTAACTTTTGCACGGTCAGTCGTAGTTCAGACATGAATCAACACTTTGCTTTTTGTTGCTTCTAAGAATACAATTTGTGATTTAAAAAAATGTATTTTTTTGTTTTGTTTCGACACACTGAGCTTCCATCAGTGAATCGAAGGCGTTTGCGATGTCATGAGGTCAACTTTAACTTTTCCAACATTTGTGATGAAAGCAGATGATTTTGTCCTGAAGTCATGTTTGACAAGCTGTTGGCTTTTAATTGAACTGCCTTACAGTTGTCCTGGTGATTTACTGTACATGTTGCCACCGGTGTCAAGAAAACCGTAGAATTTTGCCCTTTATGACTTTTATTTWAATTTTTTTTCTTGAGGCAAGACCCACATCGATGTGTTTAGCCTGTGGAGATGAAGTTTTGGATATCAGAATAATGCCTTGATGCCTTTWTGTTGTCTTCCAAATGGAAGGCTTACAATGTAAATAATAAACTGTATTTATAAAGATACTAACAAACAACTTTTTCTGTGTGTTTTCTTCGCCTTATAGATGTTAGCTGTGATGGTGTGCTTTGTTTCATATTTATGCATGTATAATTAATTTATCAGGACTGCTCTAGCTCTTTTAACAGCCAAGACAGGTCAAATAAAAGGCCCATCAATAATTAAATAGAATCTGGTGTAAATGAGCAGCACCTGTTAGCAGCTCMGGCTTGTTCATTTGTTTCCAGCAAACGGCTGACTTTCAGGTATTCTGGTCATTCTGAAGGTTTGGGGGAAAACATACAAAGAAATAACATCTTACCAGTTGTAGATGGCTTTTTGAACAACCTCAGTTAAGTCGACAAGCTAACAGTCAGAATACAGCCAAAACCACACTGTTTTAAAATGGCTCCAATCTCCAAAATGAATGTTTTCTAAACTTTGAAATTGTTGTTAATTTTGCATTAAAGGCAGAGGTCTATGAAGTACCTGGGGGGGGGGGTGGTTAAGTAAAAGTAAAATTACATGAACAGAAAATGACTTTGGTAAAAATAAATATCACTGTTGAGAAAACTACTCAAAAGTCATAAAAACTGTTCACAAAAATGGGAAAAATAAAAGTACTTTTACACACTCTCTAATAAATAAACTGTTGAATTTGCTGAACCAAACTGGCTAAGCCAGAATGAGTAAACTGAGCACTAAATGTATATTCTTTGCTCAGTTTACTTGACTAATCTTAGTGGAGCCAGCTGACATGAATTTGTTGAGTAAATTCAACACTTCATTTTTTAGAGTGCAGAAATGATTAAAAGTCTTGATGAATTCAATCATATTTAATTTTGTAAGAAGTTACTAGGTGTTGCATTTTAAAGTAAAGAAGTAAAAGTATCATTTTTAACAAAGTAAAAGTAGCTATTTAAAAATAATTGGTAAAATTACAAATCCTCAAAAAAAAACAACTAAGTACTGTAAAAAAGTAAATGTACTTAGTTACTATAAACCTCTGATTACAGGGTTATTTCAGTAGAAATATTCTGAAATTCCGTGAAGGGGTCTTTGTAGTCACTAGTGGGTGTTACTTGGGTGTGGGCCTAGTTTGGGTAAACAGACTGTTCAAATTTGCTTGTGGGGTAAGTTAAAAAATGTGATGTATCTTTATTGACTTTATATACAGTACTTTAAAACTCTGGAAACCGAGAGTGGATGTTTTCCGCATATAATTATTATAAAACCCATGATTTTCTTGAGATAACGGCATGCCATTGCAAAATCACAATGACCGTTTTCTCAAGMTAWTGAGTTAATTTCCCAATGAACTAACCATTGGTTTTATTGAGATAACTTCCCAATGGTTTTCTCAAGATAACGAGYCATGGTTTTCCTTGTGTATCATTCAGTAACCATGATAACAGCCTGGTCCCCTCARCTGTTCATCGATAAAGTTAATTATATCAGCAAGATCACTAAGTGTAAATGCCTGTTGAGCTGCAGTCGGTTCAGCCGTCTCCTTAAATGATGAGAGCTGATATGATAATTATCTGTACAAGACAAACAAAYGGCAATTTCAGTCTGTGATCARTGCCAGGTTCTCCACGATCTGACATTTCCAGCTCGAGTTCATTCTTGGCAAAGTTTTAAGAACACCGAGAAACTGATAGAGAGCATTCAAGAAAAATAGTCATCTCATTATCTCGAGAAAGCAATTAATGTCTTCTTGTGTGAAAAGTTATCATCKTGAGAAGACGGTCATTGTTATTTCGTGATAATGACATTAKTAAMTCGTTATCTCCAGAAAACCATGGGAAAAATTACATGCGGAAAACGTCCGCTCTTGACTTCCATATAAAACAGAACATTGTCCCAAATAAAAGGGATTGTGAGCATAATTTATTGACTTCAAATTTGGTGCAACTAGAGCGTTCATCCAACTGAACTGTTATGGCTTCTTTAAACCTCGTCCAAAATAATCAATCTGACCAATCACGGTTTACCCAAACTACACCGAAACTCCCGAAAAGTGACAGCAGAGACTCCTACTTGGATGTCCCTGCTGAAACTGACCCCAGCTACCACCAGAAGTGCTACAGCTAGCTGCTGCTCCATTACTTGTGCTTGCAATTACCATAAAGTTTCCTGTAGACAATTGTGAAATGCAAAGCTTATAAAATACAACGGGTAAAATAAGTATTGAACACGTCACCATTTTTCTCAGTAAATATATTACTAGAGGTGCTAATGACATGAAATTTTCACCAGATGTCCGTAACAACCCAAGTAAGTAAGCACCTGAGTAAGCAAACAAGCACACTTCAGGACCCCCTGCAGTTTGCTCATCGTCGTGGAGTTGGAGTTGGCGACGCCATCATACACC
>NW_013952543.1:124475-126852 GCF_001266775.1 Austrofundulus limnaeus
GGTGTATGATGGCGTCGCCAACTCCAACTCCACGACGATGAGCAAACTGCAGGGGGTCCTGAAGTGTGCTTGTTTGCTTACTCAGGTGCTTACTTACTTGGGTTGTTACGGACATCTGGTGAAAATTTCATGTCATTAGCACCTCTAGTAATATATTTACTGAGAAAAATGGTGACGTGTTCAATACTTATTTTACCCGCTTTATCATGAACTGTTCTAAAACCATTTAACCCGGAGTGGTTTCAAGATGGTAGCAATCCACATCAGTCTCAGCTGTATTTGGACTTGACTCATGAATGAATGAAATTCACGACCAGAATGAAATTGTGGATGGATTTAATAATTATTTTGTGAATGTTGGCCCAAGTCTTGCAGCAAAAATACCAAAAGTAGATAAAATTGTGAGTCACACAGTTACGGATTGTACAAACAGTATTTTTCTTGTTGGAACAGACAAAGAAGAAATATTAAGTATGGTAAAAAATCTTTCTGACAAAAGATGAAAAGACTGGGTTGACATGGACATGATRCTTWTAAAAGACATTATGAATTATGTGCTTGAACTTGTCGTGGAAATGTTTATTTTACCTAGGCAGAAACATGAGATCCAAGAATAAAAAGTACTCTGTGAAAATGGCCAACAGGGTTTATTTGCAATTGCAAGACACACATCGTGTCACACAGGCAGTGGTACAGAATGTGTGCCCTGAGGCCATCTCAGATACATTCATTTATACAGCAGGTGTTATCCAAACAGACCAAGGAAAGAATGATGTTTGTTAAACAGCAAAGAGAATGATTACTTCAAAACAGATATTGTCCTGGTCTTAAAACACTTTTAAACAGAAAATAACGAGTAAAATCATAAAACATGATGACATTTTACAGTCAGCAAAAGAGACCACTGACACTTGGTCTGAGAAGAAATGCAGGACTCTAAAGGATAATTTATTTTTCCAAGACAGAACTGTTTACGTATCTGTAATTTATCATTTTCAACTGGTATATTTCCTGAATATATGAAAATGGCCAAGGTAATTCCGCTTTTAAAAAATAGTAAGAAAYGTGTTCAAAAATTACAGACCAATATCCTTGTTATTACAGTTTTCTAAAATTTTAGAGAAATCATTTGTCACCAGGTTGGATCATTTTATTGAAAAAATATCTTACATAGTAGTCAGTATGGGTTTAGAGCTAACAATTCAACATCAATGGCTTTTATGGAATTAATGGAACAAATAACATCTGCTATTGATCAAAAACAGTACTGTGCTATTTTTGTAGATTTAAAGAAAGCATTCAACATAATTTATTACAGTATTCTTGAAAAATTAAGTAACTATGGTATTAGAGGGTCAACACTACAATGTTTTTTGAAAGACAAGAAACAGTTTGTACAAATAAATGGTGTAAAATCTAAACTTGGTATTATCACATGTGGAGTCCCTCAAGGCTCTGTACTGGGACCTAAGTTATTTATTTTATATGTAAATGACAGTAAACATGTCAAGACCTTTCAWTGTGTTTTATTTGCTGATGATACTTGAGATGGTATAGAAAGAATTTGAGAAAATACAAAATTGATTTCAACAAGCAAATTGTCATTAAACTTGGAAAAAACAAATTACATGCTATTTAGTAATAGGAAGACAACTGTTGATTTATTATTTAAAGTAGATGGTATTGAGATCTGTAAAGTCAGTGAGGTGAAATTTCTGGGTGTCATCATTGATGACAAGCTGACATGGAGACCTCACATACATTAAAATATCTAAATCTATTTGATAAAGCCAGGGAGTTGTTCAATGACAAGGCTCTGCTTGTGTTGTATAGTGCAATAATTGTTCCACATTTAATTTATTGAAGTCTGGGGTAAAGCTTGCAAAACAATTGCAAATCCAATTTTTGTTTTACAGAAAAGAGCTGTAAGAATTATCGTGAGAAAAGATTGCAACCATCCATCAAACACATTATTTTACAAACTGAAAATTTTGAAATTCTATGATTTGGTTGACTACAATATTTTACTGTTTGTGTACAAGGCTCATAAAAACATATTACCTTCCAACATTCAGGCGAACTTTGTTAAGAGAGACAGTTGTTATAATCTTAAGCGGATGGGAATGTTTGTGAAGCCATATTTTTGTACTTGCTTGAGAGAAAGACATATTTTAATCCAGGGTATAGGATGATGGAATGGTCTGGAGGATGGTCTAAAAAATGCCAGATCTATGTATATATTTAAGAGATATAAAAGCTAGTTTTCTGAAGGTATATGGAAAAGTAAAATGTGAAGCTACAGTGGTTTGCAAAAGTATTCATACCCCTTGAACTTTTCCATATTTTGTCACATTACAACCACAAACATAAATATATT
>NW_013952543.1:129715-132307 GCF_001266775.1 Austrofundulus limnaeus
CATTAGCACCTCTAGTAATATATTTACTGAGCAAAATGGTGACGTGTTCAATACTTATTTTACCCGCTGTATATAAAATATATCAAAAATTATATAAAATCTATATATTATCATAGAATTATATATGTAGCAGTAATAATAGTAGTTGATTTTCAGTATTAAAAAGGGCTTTGTGCATTTTTAACTTTTTGTTTTGACAGTGAAACTGGGGTACTTTAGCTGAAGGTTAACATACTATCAGAGCTTCACACCTCACGTAGTTTAAAAGCTTTTGGGCGACCAGTGAGCAGGATTGGAAACTTTGAAAGTAAAGGCCTGCTTGGTTGTTTGCACGCAAACATTTTTGTTTCCATTTGACTAAAGATAAATATTAGGAGCAGCTAACAGTCAATTTCAGAACAATGGGAGATTATAAAAATGCACTGTTTTAAGAACTGAATTAGCATTTCAGAAAATCAGCAGCATCACCTGAGAAAACAGTAATGTGCTCATTATTGGATGCTGCATGCGCTGCACCTTTGACCTCATGTAAGGTGCACAGGCCAACTTATGGATGCAGAAGATGAAAGCGTTTCATGCGGCTCTGCTCTCACTGGCTCCACTCCAACACCGGCTGACTGCTGATGTACGGCTGCAGCCCGACTCGGCCGCTCACACAGCTCCGGCACATGTTGCTGCAGGATACACGTGGCGCTCTGAATGAGCAACAGTGATTTTAACTGCAACAAATGGTCGAGGTATGTCATTATCCAGATTTTTGGTGAAGGGATCATTACCTGCCACAGATGCCACTGCTGTTTTGTGTCTCCATTTGTCCTGAGGCTAGCAAACCACAATACTTGAAAAGAGCAGAAGGTGCCTTTGTGTAGACGCACACCTGATCTTAGCAATCAGCTGGCGGTTCTCCTCTAATGCAAGTCTCTCAGGCTCTGCCTCAAGGCCGTCCATCTGTTGCTGCGAGGAAGTGTGGCTGCAGGTGAATGTGCTCAGAGAGAGTCGGCATCTATTTGGGWGCTCATGTGTTGAAGTGAAGAACTGTAGAAATATGTAATTAGCTTTKTTTTCACACTGATACCTAATCTTCCACAGGTGTGGATCTCACACTCATTCATGAAAGTGATATAAAAGTAAAAAGAGATGTGAAATGCATTCATTATAATGGTGGATGTGAAATTAGTGCAAACATTTAGCTTTAGAGAGCTTCACTTATCGATACCGTCAAACAGAATTAGCATACTGTTGCTTTGATCTTTACTGTAACCAAGTTATATATATAAATATAAATATATATAAAACTTTGGTAAAAAGGTTACATATGTGATATATGTGATCTTGGAATCATACTGTAAACTACTGTATTGCTTTCTTAAAGTAGACATCATAATTTTAAATCCTTCCTTTTCACATTTAAATCATTTAGTTTGGGTCTTTATAAACTTCAGTACTTTGGCTTGAATTCCTCATTTTAACTTTATCAGCTCCTTTTTCAACACTTTTCTGGTGTGTGCCTCAAAGCAGCTTGTTTTGTTACTGTTCCTTTAAGACACTTCAAGTCCCGCCCCCCTCCGGCTTCCAGACCGGTCCACTCCAGATTTGTTCATCCAGCCTTACATGTTGGACCCAGAATCTGACCCAGAACCAGAGGCGAATTAAGACCAGGAAACGGTAGCTTGTAAGTCCAGACCTTATGTGGCAGTTCCGCCGCAGATAATTTGACATCATAGACTMAGRAAACATYATAGAAAATAGAGAAAACTGAATGTTGAAAAATCTGACCAAAGCAAAATATAAAGATATGTAGCACCAGGAGAGATTAAATTAAACTTTTCTGTCTCCTAGAGACTCCAAGTACAACAAAATGTATTTAACAGCTAAAAAGCAGTACATGTTCCMTTTAAATGTCTTTTCTGACTCTGCATTTAGTGGCATTTCATTAGCACTTGTTGAAAAAAAACTTTCATTTTTGCTATAGATGCCACAAATATGCATTTGCATGTGTCAATGTGAGAAATTCTACTTATTCAGCAATAATTTTTGTTGTGCTCTGAAAGAGTGAAAACACTTTAAATTTCAGCTCTACTGTCATGTCACTGGAGCATCCCAGACTTTTGCTGAGGCAAAGGCTTGGGTRTGGGAGGAGTTTGGTGAGGCCTTGGATGGAGATTGGATAAAGACTCGCAGCRGAGCTGTTGCTCCTACAAGAGAAGAGGTGGTTCAGGCATCTGGTAAGGATGCTGCCAGGACACCTATCTAAGGTGTTCTTGGCATGTCCATCTGGAAGAAAACCCAGGACACCCTGGAGAGATTATGCCTATGTCCACACTGCTGGCTAACGTGATCCATATCAGATTTTTTCATGACATTTTTTACATGAACGTGAMAAATCWGATWTTTTCCAAATCCAAYCCAGGTCTTTTCAGTAAGTGGTAATCAAGGGGTTTATATAGAACAGCTGGAGTGTGCAGAAACCACGTGACCGTGTGATCGGCTGTAGAAGCTAACGGCTAACACAAAACGGTCAAGTCTGGATTTCCCATTACTGTACATGTTGACAACAGAGCAGAAAAAAAGCACTGACAATGTAGAAATCAT
>NW_013952543.1:133168-137653 GCF_001266775.1 Austrofundulus limnaeus
ACATGATTGTTGAATGAAATTAACATAATTATTAATTTATTGTAACAATATGACAGATAATTTGTGAAACAGATCCGGTTCAGCTTGTTGCTCATCTATTAGTTTCTATGGAGGCTGTGAGCTGTTGCCCTGTTTGGTCTCAGTTTCTGCCTCTCCATGCTGTCAGAGGCTACCAGTGGACGGGATGGGTGGGGCTTAAGTCTATGGTGGTAATACATAAGTCCAGTTGCTTCTTTGTTTTTTTAATTTATTTATTTATTTTTTTTACATTTTTCATGATCTGGAAAACATGACACTAATGTTGTTGTCKAGCACATCGATAGTAAATTTCCTGGATCCATACTTCAGTCAGTTTTACTTTCAGCAGGTCGCTCCTGTTCCAAAAATACAGTGCTGGGCCACAGTGGCTGGCCAGAGGCAGGTTCAAATATAAACAGAGGATGAAACAAGCAKGTCAGATAATTATTTAATTAGCTCTGATTGCACAACAACTTCAGAATCCATTTACACATGCTAACATGTAGCATTCTTACTTCTTTAAATTCAGAATTCCGAATGTGACGTGACCCTGTGATGGACTTGTGACCTGTCCAAGGTGCACCCCACCCCTCACACAGTGACTGCTGGATAACCAGTGACCCCTGTGACCCTGAAAGGATGAAGCAGGTAAAAGAAAATGGATGCATGGATGTAACGTCAAGTTTTTTGTCAGCGCATGTGGGTCACATCAAGGCTGAGGAGAGTTCACACTGGTTTGATGAAGGGCACATTTAAAATAGAATGTGAAAAATCAGACTTGAGCAAAAAACTGGTCCTGCAGTGTGAACTTGGCCCATCTCTCGGCTGGCCTGGGAACCCCCTGACATCCTTACAGAAGAGCTGGAAGAAGATGTCTGGGCCTCCCTGGTCAAGCTGCGGCCCCTGCGACTTGGTTCTTCAACAAATGGAAGATAATGAAAGGAATTACGGATGGATGAATAGATATATTTTGTATCTAACACAACTATATTCTATATCATGGACTGCAAAGCTTTGATAAAATGTTACAATTCAGAACTGTTATTTTGACTTATTCATGAGTGCTTCTGACCTTTAAGGGAACAGAATACATTTAAATAAACCTGTCAACAAATAACGAACGAGCCAAACACGTAAGTTATAAACAATTTCCCAGAAACAAAACAAAACTTCACAAGGTGTACTCTCCTGACTCCAATTATTTCTTTCTATGCCTTTCTGTAAAGGTGAAAACGTTGCCTTTGCGGGGTGACTTTTATGGATCATAATGTCTCGGAGCTCTACATTACAGTGAAAAATATCTGCCTGCAGAAAGCATGAGAACGTGATTTTTGATACTGCTGACCTTGTGGGTATCGAACATTTCTGATAGATGTGTGATACCTTACCCGACCTGGGGTTGTTATGTATCAAGTCTGTTAAATTTGATGTACATAATAGATAAGATTCTGCTGAATAATTAATTAATAACCTAAAGAAAGCATGTGTTATACTTTGGCTCTTTCCTGCTTTGTTTAAATTTGTGGTGTGTCAAGTTAGGAGGACATTTGGTTTAAATTGGTACCAAAGGACTTATTATTATTTGTTTGTTAAAGCATTTTTTTGAGCTTCAACGACTGATTACTGATCTCCCTGCTGCTTTATGCTGCTCTTTGCTGAACATTAACTGTAATCAGCGTACAGATGTCTCTTCTTTCTGTCTGCTCTCACTTTACCATGATTTGGTTCACTGTGGGGATTAGCTGGAGAGAATGTCATATGCTAAGTTAACCTCTGCATGTCTCGCTGGCTTGCTGCCATTTATAAAAGGACACCAGCACAGACACACTCTTTTCGATGATGACAACTGGCAAAGTCCCCAACCTTTAAAACAACTTGAGCCGCGGCTGGATGTACCTGATGCTGTGAGTGCACTCAATAAATCTGCGAGGGTCTGATTCAGACTCCCACACATCGTCGTTTGGCGTCCTTGAAAACCAGCTRACGCCAGTGTCTGCTCAGAAAAGACGAGATCTGTCCTGCTCTGCCACAAGTCAACGAGTCACTGAGCGCACTTCTAATTGTGTGGATGGCGGGAGATGTCCATTTCAGAAATATATGGGGCTGACCTACTCACAGATCATTTCAAAGCAGCCATGTGCGTTTGTCTTTTCAACACACAGTGTACTGTGAGGACAGCCAACAATCCCATTGAGAAATTAGCAGGGTCCGCTGTGCTTTYTTCTACTTTAATGAATAATTCAACTGTCAGGGTGAAAGCAGGGCGAGGAGACCTTGTCACTGGCCWCTGACTCAGCACTCTGTGGTCCAGATTGACGCTAAACCTGAGAACTGGATCTCCTGTCCTTCACAACAGGTTACAGTCTGTGTGTCGTTTTGGTGACCACATGACTGCTCATGTTTGGATTTTCTCATTGTCACCATCAGTACATTTTGCCTGGTGCAACACTTTTTTCACGCACCCAGTGTGGCTCTGAAACTGGTGGGAGAAGTATTCAGGTTTTGATTTAAGGGTTTCAGTTTTGCCACCATTAGGTTTTAAGATATTACCCTAAAGATTTTAATTCTTGCAGGAAAATCAACATTAAAAAATTTGCCTTTATTTTCCAGCCGCTCCCTTCTGCTGGGGTCGCCACAGTGAGCAAACCTGCATGGATGATTTGGTAATTGTTTTACACCAGATGTCCTTCCTGACACAACTTGGACTCAAACATGCCACTTCAGGATTACAAGACTTCAACATTGACCATCGTGCTACTGCAGCTCCACAGCAAGYATTACAAAGGCAATCTCTACTTGTGACGTCACACAAATCATTTCCATACATTATCTGCCGTGCTCTCAAATGATCAAACAATCTGCATGAATTCTATGGAGATTTAGTGGTAATATAACAGAAAAAGAGCAAATTTCGACACATCCGACTTCAGGAATCACAGGAACGTTCAGYTGAAATGTTGTCTGGAGGKTTGAGGTTCTTGACAGACTTGGAAAGTGAGTGGAATTGTTAAAAAGATTGGTGCTACTGGTGTCTTATATCTTAGCTTGCTCAATCCATTGTGTGTGTTTGTGTGTATTTTATCACTTGAACCACCGCTTTGATGAAACTTAATGACAGAGGTTAATAGTAAGTACATTTACTTCATTACAGTAGCTCCAAGTACTTATTTTGAGGATTTATAATCTTACCAAGTTTTTTTAATTTGTTACTTTTATTTTTAATTTGTTACATTTAAAACCTAAAAAATGATACTTTTACTTCTTTACTTTAACACCTAGTTACTCATTAGAAAATTAAATATGACCATTAACTCATCATAAAAGGAGTTGTTTACGAACTCTAAAAAAATGAAGTCTTGAATTTACTGAACCAGATCATGTCAACTGGTTCCACTAAACCTAGTACGGTAAATGTAATGCAAGATACACATTTGCTTTAAAAGAAAATACGCATATTGCTCAATTATTTAAACTTGGTTTAGTGGAACCAGTTTGGATAATAATTCAACTGTTTATTTCTAGTGTGTAAAATTACTTTTACTTTTCCAATTTTTGTGAGCAGTTTTATGGCTTAAGTACTTTTCTCATCAGTGAAAACGTTTTTTTACCAACATCATTTAGAATTAAGGTATTTTTACTTTTACTTTGTAATTTTTTCAAGTACTTTATAGACCTCTGTTTAGTGATGATGTTTAAAATTTGACTGCAGTAGAGTGAGGTTGACATGGATGCTATGAGTAAAGCTAGCAGTGGGCTGTAGTAAAAACAATAGGGTTTACTGTACCTGTTTATTAACAGAAAGTGCAGGGATAGGATCCTGGTGGTCCTTTGTTGGTCTTTCACCTCTGATAAAATATTTGGTGTAGATGTTAATCCATGCTACACTTCTGTCGGTCAAACTCGTCTCGTCCCTTCACTCGAATCTAGCTGTTAGCCTGCCTCTTAGCTTTAGAAAAGTGACAAAAATACTCCTTCCATGTGGGGATGATGGCTGTATCTGGAGTCACTGTTACAAGTACCGTTGCACAATGTTCTGTTGGTGGAATTTGATGCAATTTCCCAGCATTTCTTTAAGATGTAACACAGCTAAACCACGCACTGTGATTAAAACTAATGGAGCTCCAGGAGTTCGTCCACATACCAGTGTTGAGCCGACTAGTGTTCTACAAATAGCCTGAGTGGAGACTGTCATTACAACTACTAAATTTTTTTATTTTATTTTGTTTCTTTTTTGCTGAAACCTTATCAAAATGATTTATTTTATGGTCTGTATTTTTCTAAAACCAGGCCAGTCAAATCTCACCATTTCAAACAAAAAGGCTAAATCTCACATTCAGTCAAACAGAAACATGTTGTTGATAATACAGAACTTTGTATTTTATAGCAAACCTAAATAGGGCTGTGTATTGGCAAGAATTTGGCGATACGATACATATCATGACAGAGGGATCACGATACGATATATCC
>NW_013952543.1:138663-144217 GCF_001266775.1 Austrofundulus limnaeus
GTACTATATAACATTTTAGACACATTCTAGGCAGTTTATCAGCTAAAAAAAGTTCATTTTGGGGTAAGTTACTCTTTAAAGTATATGGACTTTGATGTGATCAGCTGGACATCATTGAGAGCAACAAAGTTTTATGTCATGGGAGGAGTGCCGAACTCTCTCGAGGCGCTAGGCACATGCGTGGCTTCCGTAACGTGAAAGCTGACTACATTCGGAAAAAGAGCACACGAAACACTGGATTTGGCTTAAAATTCAGACATTCTGAAGAATAAGTAACTGTTCGTAACCTTACCTCAGCTTAGAAGGCAGAGGGTGTCGGTCTTTTCCGCTCAGATTCAGCTATCGGAGCATGAAGCTAATGTTTACTCACAATGCTAATGCTACCTTTACTCTCTGGTGCTCAAGAGGTAGAGGAGCCAAATGGCTGGCTCACTGCTGCCAACTAACGGTCAGAGGCTGAACTACAACAAAAAATGAACGGCTGGCAGGAAAGTTGACGTTTTAAACCTTAATAAAAAATCGATACAGAGATTTAGAATATCGATACAGTATCGGGTAATGAAATATCGCGATATTTCAGTGTATCAATATTTTCTTACACCCCTAAACCTAACAAAGAGTTTATCCTCTGTAGTGGTTGGACTCAAACAGGACTGCCTTTTGATCCTGACCCTGGATCAGGTGTTCATGAACAGGATTTCAAGGTGCTGTCATGTTAGAAAAGTCACTGAATAAAAACACACAAGCGTCTGATTATAAGATTTAACAAAGATTCACTTTGCAAAGGAAGCAGCGTGTTTCATATCCATGAACGCCAGTACAGTCTGCTTAAAGGCACAATGTAAAACACAAGTTTTTATAAGTTACGCAGGTGTTTTTTTTTTTTTTTCTTCCAGTCTGATCCAGTTTTAATCGTTTCTCCTCAAAATCCATTCCGGCATATCTTCCCACATAGTATGATGTCAGCTTGCTTCTGTTTTGTTCTGTTTTGCTGAGGGTCAGCTGCCCACAGATTCTTGCTCTGATACATTTCTCASATTCCATAGACACAGTCTTATGACTTCATCTACGCAAAATGTTAGAAGCACGCAGGGCATCTCAGCAATACAACAGTTTAATATAGAAACATGAATTTTCAGAGGAGGTTGTCAGATTTGGAAAMCACTTCTTTGCTTTTTTGCAGATGATGTTTCTGTTGGCGTCTTTTAGCCACTGATTTTCAGCGTGTGCTGKGGGGGTTTGCAGTTCGAGTGTGAAGCAGTCTGGATGAGAGTCAGCTCCTCTAATCCAAGGCTGTGGTTTCAAMCAAAAAATGTGGACTTCTCCCTCCCTCAAGCGAATGGGGTTTAAGTTCCTGAAAGTCTTTTTTATGAGGGATGGCAGAATGGAGCCAGAGATGAATTGATGGATCTGGGCCTCGTCTACAGTAATGAGGGTGTTCTCTCTGGTTTGTATGGTGAAGAAAWAGCTGTGCTGAAAGGCAAAGCTTTCRATTTACTGGTCCATTAATGTTCTAACACTCATATGATCATGAGACGTGGACCACATCCGCCATCCCTCCCTCTTGTTACAGACTCTACTGCTGGCCGAGAATGTGTTTTGTACAACGTGCAATAAATATTTCCAAAGTCTGTGCAAAGACAGATTATACACGTTTCGTTTAGATACAGTGTGTTATTAGATAAATTATTCAAAYGACTGCAAAAATAGTTGCAAAATGCAACATAATTAGTTTATCTCAGAAATAACATTTGTGATATGTGGTATGGTGTAAAACTTGAATTCATCAAGTGAATTGTGTAGTCACACAGTTTGTCCAGTAGCAGCTGTGACACCGTTCTATACAAAACTTTAGCATAATAGGATCACACTTTAACAGATGGTGATTCAGACTCAAGCTGTCTTGCAAACTTGTTTGTGAAATTCTTTGTAGAGAAGCTAATTGACAAGGTACAGTCTGTAGGTTTGCTTGCTGTGTTTCTGCATTTTGTATGAACATTCTCAATGGTTTAAGCTGTTAATGAAGTAAAATATATGAGGTGTCTCTTGATATTTGTGGAGAATGCAAAGTTTTCGAACAGTCAGTTTTTGTACTGCTTTTTTGTCTGCTGAATGTTTCAAAATTTTGTCAAAGATGAAATGTTTTAAAAATGGTTTAAGAAAAGATGAGATGTCAAAAAAGCTTTTAAATAAATAAMACGACCTAACAAGACTGAGACAGAAGTTCTGGACGTGTTTTTGTTTGTTAAAATGTTTCGTCTTTTAACCAAATGACTGCTTCATTCTGAGGAGTTGCAGGTAAACTCAGCCTTGCAAAGCGAATCAACCAGTTTGTTATAAAATGCCTTTTTTATATAAAAAACTCGTGATTCTTTGAGAATACATCTGAATAACTTTGCTGCTCTTCTCACTTTTCCATACACATTCAAGTCTTAGTTCTAAAACTAAACATCTACTGATTTCTGATCAATCAGTTACAGAATGCATTTTCATAGAAATCAGTTCAGATGCTCAACCTTCCAATGAAATTATTTGAAAGAACTTTTATATTTTCTCCTTCTGGATTTTCCTCCCTCATATCTACATCATGATCACTCTCAGCAGACAAATCATCGGTCCCCTTCACAGCGTACAACCATGTACACTTGGTTCAGTTCACCAACAGTAAGACCACCAGTTCAGCTCAGGAATGTTTTCAGTGATTACCTGTCGTCCACACACTCTGCCCTGTCTGTGCGTCTGCTTGTTACCCATCTGTAAACTTTAGCTTGTTTCCTGCTTGTCTGCTCACCTGAAGTTTCCCAATTTACCGCTGTGTACTGGCTCATTCCTCTGCTTCGTGTCCTGTGCTTCAACCATAACTGGTCGCTACAACATGATGATCCACGTCATGGAGTTTCAGTTACAACTCACAGACTCAAAGATGTTTTTTTAAAGTGTAGCATAAGATCCTGGACTTTTACTTTGTGCAAAGAAAGATAGTTAAATGAAAATGCAGCTGAACTGAATTTGAGGCTTGATTTCTAATTTTTTTTTTCCTGTACAAACATGTTGGAGATCCCTCGAACAGTCAATACAACACAAACGTCTCACAAAGAACAAAAAAACACTTGAAGGAGCAAAAATGTTTCACCTGTCTACTTAAATGACTACAAGAGGTTACAAAAATATTTTATGCCATTCCAGCGAGCTTTCATTTCCTACGACTGTGGCTGGACAAGGTCCTTCTTTGTTGAAAAAATGTTTAGTCTCTCATCTAAGAGACTCTATCAGTCTGGGATTGTGGTAAAATGTATCTCTAAAATATAAGAAATNAATGTTTCACCTGTCTACTTAAATGACTACAAGAGGTTACAAAAATATTTTATGCCATTCCAGCGAGCTTTCATTTCCTACGACTGTGGCTGGACTTACTGTTTAGTACCCTTTAGCACATTTACAGGACAACAACAAAATAAACTGAGGGTTTTTTGTGTTTGTTCCACTTCAGTCCAATTTTCTTTCCTTTTTAAGTGTTTTGTGTTGTCTTTCAATGTTTTATGTTTCATTCTTAGCCATTTAATGAATTGATGCATTCAGAAGTCCTTGTTATCAGCTCCCCTCACACCTGTTATCCATCTGTTATCAGCTTACCTGGTTCACATTCAGTAAACATCTCTCAGATTCATACAGTATAAGGGGTGTAACAGTATGCAAAAGTCATGGTTCGGTATGGATTTGGTCCAACAAGAAAAAGAACCAAATGCTATCAAAAAAGTGAAATAGGTCCTTCTTTGTTGAAAAAATGTTTAGTCTCTCATCTAAGAGACTCTATCAGTCTGGGATTGTGGTAAAATGTATCTCTAAAATATAAGAAATGAAAAAGTTGTTGATRGAGTGAAATATATATGAAATTAAAGCTAAATTTCTTTTTTCTTTATTATGTTATGTATGTTCTCAATGCTGCATAAAACAATTTGGAAAAGGTAATTTGTATTTAAATGAGAATAATTTGTCATATAACATTTCTTCAATAAATACTGACAGAAACGGACCCTTGATTTAGACCAAGTTTTAAATTTTGGTCTGCTTGTGTAGCTGAGTTTGACCCCCTGCTCAACTGCTTTTCTGTTATGTAGTTGGCAAAAACTAAAACAAGCAGCAAAAATGTATGTTTTTCTAGATGAGATCACCTGTGTGTAACATATTCTTTCTTTGGTTGGGCTCATCTGTCCAGGATGTCTTTATATTGTTGCTCAGTGATTTGTCAGATCATCCTGCTATCCTCCTGGCTCTCTGTAGTTGTCAACGTTTATCTAACATCTTTGGGTGTTTATTGCTTCCTGGATTCATGTGTTTTACTTAATACATTAGTTTTTTTGCTGTTGACATCGGCCTTCCAGTCTGTAATTTGGATCCTCACCATGTATCATGAACTAAACCCTCTCATCCTTAGCAAGCTGGCATAACAAAGATCTGCTTCGCTCTGATTCTGTCAAAGTGCAGCCTCACAGGACCACAGTGGAGGAATTTTTGTGTCTGATTCATTAAATTTTAGATAATCTTATATTTTACACTTTGCAATCAATTATAATAATTTTCTTATAACAGGGAGGGAATCAGTATATTTATATGTTATGCGTCC
Source organism: Austrofundulus limnaeus (assembly GCF_001266775.1). NCBI lineage: Eukaryota > Metazoa > Chordata > Actinopteri > Cyprinodontiformes > Rivulidae > Austrofundulus > Austrofundulus limnaeus. The sequence continues at coordinate 143,288 of NW_013952543.1, forward strand.
TTTCTCAGCAGGATAAACAAGGACTTGTTGACATACCAATGTAAGAGTGCTGATGTGGAAGGTGTAAAATTCAGAGGCTGGGTACTTCGAAGGCCAAATTTGTTGGCCACTTACGTCACAGCGTCACGCCGGAGGCTGTCCAAATTCCAAGACTCCTCATTTGCAAATGTGTCCTTCCGTTGCACCTGATAAGAAAGAAGGATGGATCCTTCTCGGCCCACCATTTGATGCTTTGCGGTCCGACCGGAGATTTCTTTCTGCTATTAATGGCGGACGAAGCGAGAGAAAGGAAAACAGTTTTAAATAAAAATCTGGCGGTATAAAATTAAAGTTTCGAGTGGTTGTGTTATTAATACTTTAATAATTTGTACAGACCTGTTTTTAAATATTATTCTTGTCAGAAATAAAATGAGCTGGTATWGAGAAACAAACATGCACTTACGGCGTCCCGCCGTTCTTCAAATCAGCTAAGTTTGTTATTTTGTGATATTAATGACACTAATWTTTTGATATTTTCTAATTTCAGTTTAATTTTGCCTCTGTTTAGCGCCATCACGTTTGTTAGGCAACAGGACATATGCCAGAGTAAGGACAGGAGACTAGACCGTCCAAATTCACAGCCACTTTTTTCCTGTCTTTGCGGTCTATCACGGACCCAGAATTTGGACACAGCCATGAACTGCGTCCTTCGAAGGACACGGAGAAGGACCATCGGACCTATCCTACAAATTGGGGAAAAAAGGAAGATGCATTTGTGAAGAATTCATTGAATTTGGAGAGCCTCTGGTGCAGTGCAGTGACGCCAAATTCAGCCTTTGGAGGACGCAGCCCCTGAATTTGGACACAACCCATATTATGTTATGTACACACACACACACACACACACACACACACACACACACACACACACACACACACACACACACACAC
>NW_013952543.1:145573-147168 GCF_001266775.1 Austrofundulus limnaeus
CTCTAGTAATATATTTACTGAGAAAAATGGTGACGTGTTCAATACTTATTTTACCCGCTGTATGTGTGGTCCTTTTAAAAGTCAGTAAGTAAACAGAACCCTCATAAATTTCTTCAATTTTCTTGTCTAAAAGGACAATGTGGCAGCCATAATGTTTGAAATCTCGTGAAAAGGAGAACAAATGCTTGACAGATAAACAAGCTATTTGAATGGAGAGCAGCGCGCAGCCCATGTGGAGTTACAAAAACTTGGAGGTGCACAACCAGGCGCTGCGACACAGAGTGGGGTTGGTACGTGCACCCTCATGCCGTGTTTAATGCGTCAACCAAACCTAGCTTAACCCTAACTCATTTTTAAAATTTGCATTCTGTCTTGCATTCCACCTGTGGCTGTCTCCCACATTCAATACTAGAAAAGGAGGACGACATTTCAGCACAGACACAACAACCAGGACACACAAATCTCTCTGGGCCTGTTGTATTGGCCTCCTATGGTCCACAGATATCTGAAAAGCCATCCGTTTTAGTCTGGGAAAAACCACTGATATCAGAATGAAGACTTACTGTCAAATTCACAAAAYAAACTCAGGATCATCCCAGACAACAGAGTGAAACCGTTTGTCTGTTATTGATCGGCCACAAGCGTGAAGTTAAGGATGATTCATCCTTTCTGCCGGGGCTCAAAGCTAACAGCTGTCACAGAGGAAAGRTTTACACCGAATGACGGGAAGTGAGACACCAGCAGACCTGTGGAATAACTGTTGATTATATTTACAGWGTGAAAGCTCAAGTAGTTTACTACATAAGTATAGGACACAGCAAGTTTGTATTATTGTTATTATTTTAGCTTCTTAATGTTATCATTTGATACAAAYTTAGCTGTCATCAGTTTTTCTGTAAACAAGTTAATATATCCATAACTATCTATGCATTAATTACTGTGTCAACAGAAAATGCTCTGTGTAAAACTTGCTGACAACATATCTCCAGAGAAATTATAAAACAGTTACAGGACTATAAAACATACTTTAGTTTARCTCTGCACTGTAAACCCTAATAAGTTCACAGAACTCAAAACTTATTTTGTAACAAATTACACAAAAATATTTTAGTGATGTTTTTAAATGTTTTCAGTTTACATAAAATAMAAATTACATGTGTRGTTGCCTTAAATTRTCTCAACGTTATCTTATAAATATAGATTTTTCTCAACTTATGATTAGGGAGTAGTTCACTCAAAATTTTCAATATTTTCAACTCATAAAATGGTGGAAACACACTCAAGTTTTCTGTATTTTCAACTCATAACAGTGCACATGCGTCAAGCACAATATTGTGGCATGACAGCTCACAGCTACAGAGAGAGGTGTAGCTCATGTTGTAGTTCAAGACTTCACCACCAGGTGGCAGTTTGGAGGAACCTTTATTGGATTCTTCTTCATGAACAACACGGATGAAGCAAAACTCACAGGTGATATTAATGACTAGGCCTACCACTCTCACTTATGGTTCTACTGAACGGTTTAACACAAGTTAACAAATAATGAACAAACAAATTAGAGTAACACAACAGACCAATTGCTGAAAGAACAATGT
>NW_013952543.1:147663-153054 GCF_001266775.1 Austrofundulus limnaeus
TTTTTTTTTTTTTGTTTTTTCAGTTCAGGCTGGCCAAAACTTCTCCGCATCAAGGCAAATTCAAGATGGCTGACTCATCTTACCTGAGGGAGAGATAAGACCCACCCACCAGAACACTACTGTACGGTTCCTAAACCTTTTGAGCGTTCCACACAAATTAGCTATAAAATATTGAGCCCTATTCAGTTAAAGTGGCACAAATCTCAACAGAGCTCAAAACTTTATAGTTTGGTCAACTCCATAACGACATTTGAGTGTTGTRACTTTATTAGTTATGAGCTAGTACAACTGTTTGGGTTTACAGTGTGTATAAATGCTCCACAATCTGCTGTCACAACCATATATTTAGGTCCATTTAGCATCATGCTCACTGACTAGAGCTCTTCTGTCAGAACTGAAAAATAAAATATTTTAACCAGTTTTAATTTATTCCTTAAAATTACAAGAGATGTCTGCGGCCCTGATCTGTGTGCGGTTGTTATTTAGGAAGACATGATGTCATTACTTTAGCGCAAAAAAAAAAAAAAAAAATCCACATTCTGGTATTGATCCTAAACTAATTAAAACTTGTTGTAAAGACTTTACAGTATTTGCTGAGGAAGGCAATAATCCAGAAGAGCCACATCACTGTTATGGGTTTAGTTTTGACCTCTTTGCTTAAAACTCACCAGTGCCCATTAACTGCAAATATATTTTTATTTTTTAATTAAGAATGTTTTAAATCAAACTGATTACAGTGAAGCTTGTTTAGTCAGAACCCAAGTGCGAGACATCACATGCTAATCTTCCATCTGTCAGTCCAGTCACCCTAAACACACAAGCTATAGAGTGGAGCAACATCAAACCTTCTCTTTAACAACCTTGACCCCTTTGACAAAGAACAGTAAAACTAATAGTGTCAAAGTGGAAGGATGGTGGCATGCTTTAAAGTTTGTGTTTCTTCTCTAAACAGAAAGGGCCAATAGAAGGGAAAACTTGTGTCTTTGGTCCAGTTTTCATAGTAGATTAAATGAACTATCTGCTTTGATTTGTTTTTATGTATAAGGCGGGCAATTGCATGGATTCATACAGACATTAAGTACACGGCAAATACATTAGTTTCAGTCTGGAAGAAGGCACATATTATATTTAATTGCATTTTGCTAATAACCAAAAACAGAAATGTCAAAAACATTTTCACAATAGATGTTTGAGAGTGCTGTGTTGCTTTTCATTTTGCATCAAACAAGCATTAAATAAACTGAAGTAAACACTTAATTTTTTGTTTTATTTTATTTGTGCTTTGTAATATTTTCTTAAATCAAAGAAGAGGGAAAAATTTCTTTCTGTGTAAAAAAGTATGGTGAGTGTAAGAATTCTGTGATTTCCCTTTGGGATCAATATGACACATACTGAGTGGTTTTGTTTGTCCAATCTAATGACATTTAATCCACATTTATGAGGCTTTTTTCTAYATAAGGCTGGTGATCATTGATTGGAGATGACCTTAAATTATTTATTTGTCTGACAATCTGTAATATACTGTATGAGAAGCTAAAAAGTTCAAATTAATATTGACACCATTTTGTTAGCAAACTTTTCAAAGGTTGCATTTCCCTCCAGTCAAAGAGGAAGAGTTGCTTTTACCCCAAAAACATGTGGGAGCAATAAGCAAATGCTAAGTACCAGAATGTGGTGCTGTRCATTACAGGAAGTTGTTATATATTAATAATTAATAGAAGAGAAGATACATTTTAATGTGCATGCATACAGTTTTGTCTCTGACTTYATCAGGAAGCGTTCCCTGTGCATGCTGAAGTAATAAAAAAAGTAGCTTCACAGTTTTAGTAGTACAGATAAAGAAGGTTGGGGTGCTTGTGTGAAGAAGAAATGGTGAGCTGCATCAGTCCATGTCTAGGTGCACGTCTGCTTCAACACATCTCTGATTCCTTGACTTTTGAAAGGTGACTTGACAATCACTGTGAGCGCAAACTGCCACCAACAAAAACTGACATGTTACTGTCTCCTGAGAGAGGCACGGTGCCAATCATCAGTGATGAAGAGAGAAATATTAAGCTACAACAGCCTTCTTCCAGACATAAAAAAGCCTTTCACTGAGAATTCAAACAGGTGTCATACTGGTTTCTGAGAGGAAAAACAAATGACAGACTACTGAGCCGTAAATAGCACAACAGACGATGGGAGATTGGCCATATGTCCAGTGTGTGTGTGTGTGTGTGTGTGTGTGTGTGTGTGTGTGTGTGAACGCCAGCCACACTGGCTTGGTTTGAGATTGGATTCTTTTGGGAATGTCCCAATAAAAGCTCCTCTGGGATGCAGAAAGCTTCAGCTACAACATCCACTCACTCAATTTTGGTCAGCTGAAATGCCCGACTGTGTGGTTTCCTCCTCTGAGGTTTGCATGTATTAGAATGGCAATTTTGCTGAGTGCTATCTGTTACCGCAAAGCAGTTAATCAACACACTGTCAAAAACAAATGTCAAGCTGAGCGAGAAAGCATCAGTTGTCGTCAAAACGTGACATCAGTTTTGAAACCCATCTTTCTGAGCCTCATTAGGCTCATTCGTGTCCCCTTCGACAGTCACGTCAGCAAAAGGTTCCCGAGAGTTGAATGTGCRTGGGTGCAGGCCAAGGATAGGACATTCTCGGAGGAGTGCACACAGCTCCATCTGGGCCAGAATAATTGGTCTGCTATTCATATTCAGCAGCGTAATAGCCTCCAGCTATTCATACAGTCACACATGAACTAGTTACACGGGAGCAATCACAAGATGGCTTGACCTGAGCGTCTATTTTTTTCAGGAGGGGTTACTGAGACAACACGGCGAGAGAATCTAACCAGGTTAGATTTGACGCATAAGATGATAAATCCCTCTCTGATTGAATCTGTCAAACATTATCCTCAGGATTCCAGTCGGCAGCTTTTAACAGATTTTCAGTCTCTGGGATACAAAAGCACCGTTAGATTGTACAAGTTTTATTAAAATGAAGGTGAAAAATTGTGAAAGTCAGGCAGTCATTGAATCTTGCATCCTGATAAACTACCTCTAATAAGACCCTGCTGCACTTGGAATATAAAAAAATGCCCTCTTTTTTCCAGAGAAAGGCTTGCAGCAATGCTGCGCTCTCAAATGCAAGCAGTGAATCATCAATTACGGTGGCAGATTTGCAAAGAGCATCATCACGTAGAATAAATAAGAATTTGAAAGTAGCAAACAGCTGAGTGCATGCTGACTGTATCTGTGCATATGCTTTTTTCTTTGGTGAAGACAAGGAGCATAAACTGGATCTATTCCACCCTTACAACCATTATTCACCACCAGCGGCAGTGCAATGAACTGTAAAGCCTCCTTCTGGAAAGGTAAGTTGCTGCTGGTGTTTTTTTATCCCGTGTAAAAACACCTATAATTACCTGTGTAATGGAAGAAAGCACCCTTTATCATCTGATCATTCCTCAACAAGATAAATATGGTGGTCAAGGCATTTAGAGACAAATGCCATCCTCTTGGTGACAAGGGGTTTGAGTGGTGTATTTATCATGGTTTGAAGTGGTGTCTGAGTCTAACCAACGTACTGATTATTCAGAGTGAAGAGGAGCTGCCAGTCCATTACCTCCTAGAAAATAACAATGTGAACACCCGCCTCCCCGGTCTCCCTCAATGTAGTCTGTCAGAGCCTGTCAGCTGCAGCACCATTCATTCAATCTCAACAAGCGGCGAGCTCCAGGATTCATTCCTTGTCCTGCACTATCTCTCCATCCTTATAGCCTCACTCTCCCTGCACTGCCTCACATTACCTCCCAGAGTCTTGCAGGACCCCCCCTTCTTTACCCCGCCCTTCAGACCCACCCCACCCGCTCACTTCCTCCCATTCTGCAAGCCTCTGCTGCTCCACCCCTCTGCTCTACTTGGTCCTGATGAGCCATTGTGAGATTCAAGCAGATGGATGGGGAACAAAGGGGTGAGAGGGGGGCCCCCTCTGCTTGTCCCCCTTGTATCACTGCCAACCAGGCTCTGGGTAATCTTCTCAAGCTTTCACAGTGGAGCAATGAATAACCTCAGCCTCCACTCTGAGACCCAGGCTCCGCCGCAGCCCACCCCACCCCCCATCCCTCTCTTATCTCACCCTCTGCAGACTCACCAGGGCCGGCTGCTCCCCGGATAGCATCTCTCACCCTCGCTTTCTACTCACTGTCTMTGCCCTCCACACCCAATCAGGTTTTTTTTGTTGTTGTTTCTTAGGGCGTGTTACAARGCCCAGAGATTAATTGGGGCTGTGGCTGGATGACATCTGGTCTCAGCTTCATAAAAGTCTGGGTCCTTGAGGTCCGCTGGGTTTATTATGAAGTGTATATAAGTTAATTTTCCCATCGACAAMGTGTTAATCAGAGACTTTTTCAGTGGCCATTTCAACACAGTTTCTGGGTTGGTTTTGGTAAAATTAATAACCAGAACTGCAGGCTTAAACAGTAAAACCTTCTAAACAGTTTCTTTTTTTACTTAAAGGACAAGAGATGTTTAAAAATGTTAATTTTTATTTTGTAAATRATTTCTAAAATATGACCAAAACTGATAAATGCATTGCACCAATTCTCTGGGGCTATTAAAGGATAACATAGTTTKGTCCCCTGTGCCAAGTGAGCTGTTTCCAAATTATTCAAACACATCAGTCAGCTCCTCTACTGCACTAGATGATATTCAAATAAATCAGAACAGCCGTCTTGCAGTCCATGGTTTATAAGACTCGTATTAAACATTTAGATATATTGTAATTTTTTATACTAAAAATTATAAATTCAAGTTAAATATTTTTTTAATTCTAAAAATTAGTACGCTGAGTAAATTGTAAACAAAAACAATGTGATGATTTAGAAATTTTATATGAAACATAGTAAGATAAGATAAGATAGACCTTTATTGTCATTGTACAGAGCACAAAGAAAATACAGTTCAGAACACCCATTCACAAGAAGACAGAACTTAAACATGGGAGAACAGGTGCCCTGGGTCATTCAGCCACAGACTCTGCACAGAGCAAGGATCATCATCATGAAGACATCATGAGGAGGCACAACCCTTAAAAGAAAAACTAAAAACCACACAAGGGAAGATGAGGAAAAACAAAACATCATATTATATCAACAAATGTGACACACTATGGTGTTTATAAAAAACCTCTGCATAGATCACATTTTTTAGCCAGAGGAGTAAGTTGAGTTTAGTGGGGCGTGTATCTGAAGCCATGATTGTTGTATGCACTTGTGTGAACATCTGAAAAATGAGCCCGAAGAATCTAGTCCCCAAAAACCACAACCATAGTTCAGAATATTGATGTTAACTGTTCATTCTGTGCGGCCCTCAGCTCCAGGAACCAGATCAGACAGTAGTGGTT
>NW_013952543.1:153277-155513 GCF_001266775.1 Austrofundulus limnaeus
GTCAAAGTATACATCCAGGAAAATTTAGTTCCACAGCTCAAGGCCATTGTAGGGGAGAACCAAATTTGTAAGCAGTTATTTGGGAACAGAAGAAAATGTTTTGTGTCAGGCAGACAATAACAAATTTCCATCTGCCTTCATGTCCGGTACATCCAATGTGGCGAATCCAATCAGACAAATAATGTGGAAAATCTTGCCGAGCCGAGCTATCAGCTTTCTCCAAGATCAATTCCACCTGGCCAGCAAAGTCCAGGAACCACAGCCACCYTGCAACCCTCAGCAGAACCRCATGCAGACAGAGTCCCAACTCGCTCAAGKCAAAAGTCTGAGTGCTGATAGAACAGCAATCCTTCATATTGGTCAGGCAGCCAGGAAATAGCCACCGACGCTGTTTTGCAGAACACCAGGAGACCACCAAGCCAATCTGTAGAATCCAGTGATCAGAATCCAAATATATATCCAGAACAGAGGTCCCACCTTTGACATGTCCTCCCATAGAAGAAAACTTTGTTCGGATGAAAATGTAGAGGAGGCTCCAAGAAGCAAAGCAAGGAAGATAAGGAAGGGCAGGAGAGAGGGAAAAAAGCGTCTTAGTCCTCCGAGAGCAGGAACAAAACAGAACAAACAAACAAAAACTAAATAAAAATAAAATAAAATAATAAAATCTAGTGATTAATTTAAGAAATTGTACAGCTTTATTTAAAAAGGTCATTTTTAAATTGCTGACAGCGAAACATCAAAAAGGTTCATACAGGGTCCATGTTTCTCACAGTGAAGCATTGCCTCTTCTAATAACACCASTCTGTAAACATCTAAGAACTGAGATCAGTTCCTGCAGTGTTTGGAGGGAATGTTGTTCCATTCTTATCTGATGTGAGATTCTAGCTCAAYGGRYCTTGGTCTTCTTTTGTTTCATGATGAGTTAAATGTTTCWCTTAGTGAGTGCTCTGCCTGCAGTCCAGACTGTGAAATGTTGTCGATGAACAAAGCGTTGTCTGTATGTATGTTGTTCCAAAACCTGTACCACTGTGCATTAATAGTGCCTTTCAAATACTACAAGCTGTCCATGCCAAAAGCACTAATGCATCCCCATACCATCAGAGAGGCAGACTTTTGAACTGATTGCTTTAACAAGCTGGATGGTCGCTCTTTTTTAGTRTGAAGAACATACTCAGTCCATTTCAAATGAGTTTTGGTCCAGAGRTAAGGGCAGTTTTTCTACATTTCTAGCTTCTTCACTGCAGGATAGAACTTTAACCAGMATTTGTGGATGACATAACAATTTGCGATTACTGACAATGATTTGTGCAAATGTTACTGAGCTCATGAAGTGATGTCTATAACAGAATGTTTTTCAAACGACTGATTCTTTTCAAAACATTATGAACTGTAGAAGATGGGATATTCAAAGTCTTTCCAGRAATATTATTGTGAACTTGTTGCACTATTTTTAAAGGCTGTTTTCCACACACTAATGAATCTCTGCCCACTTCTGATAGAYTGCCTGAAAATGCTTTTTGTACCCAGTCCTCTTACGAACCTGCTGCCAATTAATCTAACTAATCATAAAAGTGGCAAATAAAAAAATAATCAGCTGTTTCTTGTTAATGCCACTTATTTTCACAGTGTTTTGTTGCCCRGTTTGAACTTTTTTCTTTTAGATATTTTGCAGTCCTTAAACTAAAAAAAATTTTTGAACATGGTACAATTTCTAAGTTTAAACATTTTATATATTTTTTACTATGTTTCACTGTGAATAAAGAAATTATTGGACTCTTTTATTACATTTTACACAACATCCCTACTTTGTCAGAACTGGAGTTTTAAATAAAGGACATATGGCTTTTATTATGAACAGAAACTTTTATGAATCCACATTTTACACAACAATTAATTTTTTAACAATTAAGCTTCTTTTTTCAGTTTGTTTTAAAGGATGTTTTAACTCCCATCTGAAAGGATACTTCACTTCTGATAGTTGAGAGTTTCACATTAAGACAGCCTTAAATGCAGCCCAACTCTTCTTCTCAGATACTATCACAACTATTCGAACCTTGAAACAGTGCCTGCAGTATCCAACACATTCTCACTCCCGAGTCGTCACATATTGACGTTTTTCAAAGGTCCCTTTGCGTCCAATTTTGACGCATCAGGTACCCCCCTCGCGTCAGTCTTTTGACGGGATGGGGCGGAATCTGTTGTCGTAATTTCTGAAAGTGTAGAAAATGCACAAATA
>NW_013952543.1:155735-163044 GCF_001266775.1 Austrofundulus limnaeus
TATTTGTGCATTTTCTACACTTTCAGAAATTACGACAACAGATTCCGCCCCATCCCGTCAAAATATGACGCAAGGGGGGTACCTGATGCGTCAAAATTGGACGCAAAGGGACCTTTGAAAAACGTCAATATGTGACGACTCGGGAGTGAGAATSGGTTGCAGTATCTCACAAAAATGACTTCCAAACATGGACCTCCAAACCTATTATTAAAACTGAAGAARTCTTTTGGATTATAAGATAGTAAACCTAAAAAAAATCTGACTTTATGTCATAAGAAAAACATTTTGTGTAAAATATTAGTAGATTCTAGTAGAAAGTAGATATGGCGATCCTTAAAAGGCAACTTGACTTATTTAACATTTTTTAGGCATTTCACTTATTTGTCATACAGGTTGAACCATTCTCTTTCTAGGGTGGAACAATTATTCAACAATGATATAACTTCAAATACTTTAAACAACAAGCACAAGTTTAAATTTATTGTAGGTTTTCTTCAGTTCATTCATCCTCAAATTTTTACATAAATTCACCTACGTAAATCTTTGAGTAAGTGGTGCTGAGGGTTCAAGGAAGTCTTAACTTGATATGGCCAAGGCCTAAAACTTTGTTGTTAGTGATCACAGTTGACTACAGCTGCTGGTTTATGTTTGCCAGCATAAAAATACTTAGTTTGACACCTGGTATTAAAGTGACCAATTCGCATCTGTCACCATTAGATGGATGGAATTGGTTTAGATGTTCAGGAACAACCCAGGAACTAACAAGAATCAACTGAATTGAGTTTGACATCACCATGAACTGAGAGGGTGCAGATCGGGAAAGAAGCCCCCGTTCCAAAAGCGACAACTTCAAGCAGGACTGAAATTTGCAGCTGCTCACACAGACAAGACAAATGCCTCCTGGAGAAAAGTCCTGTGGTCAGACAAGACAAAGATTGAGATGTTTGATCACAATGACAAGAAGTATGTTTGGAGGAGTCAAGGTTGGCTTTCAAGCTTAATAACACTGTGATAACTGACAAGCACAGTGGTAGTAGCGTCATGCTACGTTACTGCTGCACAGCAAAACCAGGGGTGTTAAAATTTAAACTTTTGGATGTTGATTTAACACCCTCTAGTGTTATTTTAACACTTTCTGAGTAAACTGACACCCTGTGTTGGTGTTAATTCACAGTGTTGATTTACTCAGTGTTGTATCAATACTGGACAGTGTTAAATCAACTCTGACCACTGTTAAGTCTTATATAACACTTAACAGTGTTGTTATATAACACCATACAGTGTTGAAAGTATTCTGAAAAGCCCCGCCCTCTTCCACCTCAGACAGACCAGTATTTTCTCAGCAAGTAATGCTAGGTAATCTTGTAAAAATTATGTGTTTGTATGTTTATGACTATTTCAAATGTCCATGAGAGTAAAAATTAGTTGTTCTGGTTGGTTTTCTTGTTCAGTTTGATCAAGTTGCTCAAGTTTAAGTTTATGTTATTGGCCATAAATCGACACCATGAGTGAGAGGTACTTCCTGGTGTGTGAAGGGTGACTCCATTATAATTTTCTACTAAGTACTGAGTGTTAATGCAACACTACAAAGAGTTTGATTTTAACACTGAGAGTTAAATTTACACTTTCAAATTTATGGTGTGTTGCACAAAAATAAATAGAATAATGAAGCAGCATGGCTACCTCTGAATGGTTCACCTCCACCTCAAATTAACAGCTTAATGGTTAAAAATTTAAACTGGGTTTTCCTGTGAGACAAAGATCAGAACTTGTCTGATTGGATACAGAAGGCTAACATTAAGCTTCTTGAATTACTTTCCCAAAGCCTTGACCACAGCTATATTGAAATATTGTGCTAAGAAACCAACAGACACACTCTATTGCCCCTTCGCAGAGTCACTACCTTAAGGTGTTGGGTGGGTTTGATTATCCCCTTGATCTTGGGGGCTACGTTGTCTGGGGCATTAGCCCCTATTAGGCTCTCCCTTGGCCAACAGGCCTCGGGGGAGTGGTCAGACTAATTCAAATAAAAACCCTTGATGAAATGGAACAGCAAGCCCATCAGAAAACCTCACCTGGAAGAGGGAAACTGGGGCACCTTGCAGTGAGCACCTGGTGGTCGAGCCTTGGCTCCTGGGGCTTGGCTGGGTCAAGTCCGAAAGGACGGGCCACCTCCATGTGGACCCACCACCTGCAGGTAGGACCAACAGTGTCGGGTGCAATGCATGCTGGGAAGCAGGCAAGGGAGGGTCCCTGGCCATGCTGGTTCCCGGTGGCGTAATCTAGCTCTAGGGACATGGAACATAACCTCACTCATGGGTAAGAAGCCAGAGCTTGTGTGTGAGGTTGAGTGTTACCATTTAGATATAGTTGGGCTCACTTCTACTTGGCTGGGATGAGAGTCAGGTTCTCTAAGTCTGAGGTCATTGTTCTCAACTGGACAAGAGTGGAATGCCCCCTCCAGATCGGTGGAGAGTCTCTGCCTCAAGTGGAGGAGTTTAAGTATTTGGGTGTCTTATTCATGAGTGACTGTAAGACGGAGTGGGAGTTAGATCGACGGACTGGAGCTTCAGCCTCAGTGATGATGTTGTTTTGGTCATGTTGAAGAAAGAGCTGAGTTGAAGGCAAAGCTCTTGAATTACTGGTCTGTTTATGTTCTAACGCTCACCCACAGTCACGAGGCGTGGATCATGAGAACAAGATCCCGGATACAAGCGGCCGGAATGAGCTTCCTTTGCAGGGTGGCTGAACTCAGCCTTAAAGATAGCTTGAGAAGCTCCATCATCCAGGGGGAGCTCGGGATAGAGCTGCTGCTCCTCCACATCGAAAGGAGTCAGTTGAGGTGGTTCATCTGATTAGGATGCCTCCCTTTAGAGGAATTCTGGGTACATCCCACTGGTAGGAGGCTCCGGGGAAGACCCAGGACTCGCTGGAGGGATTATGTGTCCTCACTAGTCTCAGGGTCCCACAGGACGAGCTGGAAAGTGTTGCTGGGAAGAGGGATGTCTGTGTTTCTGTCCTGGACCTGTTGCCTCTGTGACCCAGCTATGAATAAGCGGTAGAAGATGGAGATGGAAATGTTAGAATATTGTTAATGGATACAAAAAGCAGTGGTCAAAGAGCAACTCACTAAACCATGTTTAACCAAATATTGCAGTAGTTGGGGTTTATGCATGTATTCAAATRTTGATCCTGTGCAACTTAGAAAAAAGTCCACAGTTAATTCAAACTTGCAGTCACAATTCTTGTTTTTAATAGTTGGTGAAGTTGTTTGTTCTGTATTTATTCTAGCTCGGTAAAATAATTGCTCAGTTCTGATAAAGAGCTGGGAGCTTCAGGTATTTAGGTCACCCTTCATTGCAGCCCTTGAAACTCTCATGCTTACATACGTGACCAGTGTTTGCGAACCTCTGACTGCAACTGTATATTAATCAAAATCAATAAAAACATCTAAATATGAAGCAGTAAAACTGGAACACTGCACGCTTTAGAGTTTTAAATTCAATTAAATGAGAGAAATAATGAAAAAAAAATCCCTATTCTAATAGTTCTCTTGTTTAAAATGCAACGACTTACAGATTTTGACTTACACAGAGTAATTATAGAACACTAATAACCTGCTCTTTGCATAACTATATCTCAGCTCTATTGACTCACATTTCTGAGTGAATCATTAGACCTGGGCAAAGAAGCTCCTCAATCACTAATAATTGCTTTGTGCTTGCGCCTTCACAGCAATAACAATCCACCTGTTCTGCTTTACTGGAAAAGCTCAGCCACTCCACAGCTTCCTTGCATGCCCCTGTTAAAATATTGAGCATGTACTTAAGTGCTATTTGGCCAAGTGTCATTTAGGCTGACGGGCTCTCCATCCACAAAAGATGTCTTTAAGTGACTGGATCAGAGCTGGTAGGGAACCACAGAGGAATACACAGGTGCTGAATTATTCACTTGCACTGAAATATTTACACTTTTGTCCCACAAAATACTAACTACAACTATAAAGTAGGACTTCAGTTAGAGTGACAGTAAAAGACAGTTTTATATGAGTTCAGTGTCAATATAATGATGGAAGATCAGTGTATGAGATTGGTAAATCTAAAGTCTCTAAGCTCACGTTACAGATGGAACAGGTCTAAAATTTGTGTTTGTTTAAATGTCTGATGGATAATTTATGCATTACTGAGATTTATTAATAATGCAGCATTTATGCAACATGGCTTTTCTTTTGATTTAACAACAAACTACCATCAGAACAATCCTATATATTTATTTTTTTTCTGATGAAATATTTGAACTTTCTATTTGGTTTAAAATACTCATTTTCTTACAAAAATAAAACCTAAATCAGACTGTGCACAGAGGTGATCAGCTGAAAGCAAATTGTTTGTTTTGCACCACAAACATGACATGACATCGGCTGATTAAATTACAGCTTTATTGACTTTCGGGAAGTACTTGCCTAAATCTACAAGATTAGCCTACGATTAATGTTGGACACCTAATCCTTTAGTCAAATTGAACTGTTCAAAACAATCGCAGTGGAAGAAGACAAAGCATTCCCTTTCTACTCCAACAGCATCTGCCACCTGCTGTCATGCACCAGAGCCACAGGGAGGAGAGAAACAACCTGTGATCAACAGTAAATAACCACAGCGTGTACCGTTGTATCATTTGTCCTTTAAAAGCTGCGCGGGAGTAATACTTTCATATATATGTAAACTGTTAACAGCATGCACTTCTGTCAGGAGTCTGACTCTCTAAGCTCCAATATTCTACCTCGCTTTCTGAGCTTCAAATTTATGAAGGAAAACAGCGTYGACTGTGTGAAAATGGAAGAATAACAAGAAAGTGAGAAAAACGGTGTCCAAATAAATCTCTGTCGAAGCGAGCTGCATTTCTTTTTACTGCTGCAGATTTTCTTTTTGCCATGAATCATTTGAACAAACAATTCTATTAGTTTTTATTTAAATGGGCTCATCCTAAGTGTTGGATAACAGATTGTGTTTTACTTGCACGGAAGGCTTGTTAAACCCTGAAGTCTATTTTTCCACATTGCACAAAAGTAACTAAAGTATTTGTATACTGGATTCAGAGTACTTGACTTAGGAGTAATTTTCAGCTCCACACTATGCTTGAATCAAATAACCAGGGTTTGTGCTGCTCCTTTGTTAATAAGCTCATCAGGTATCTGGGTCCATATTTAAAAACTGTGTTACTTAAAATGTGTTACAGGTTGACACCAGAGGACAATCATTTACTGGAATTTGAATCAATAACACAGAAAACCAACTAGTTAAATACAAAGTGTTTTAGTGTTTGTGTGAAGGTGAGAGGAGGTTAAATTTCCACCTTTCAAACTAACTGAAAGAAATAATATTATATTGCTACTTATGTTCTTGCTAGTTTACCACACTGCATCCTGCTGCTGTAGGGAATAGGGAACACTGTCTGCTGCAAGGTCATCTGGAAAATATATGTCGTGTTTATGGCACAGCAACTTTCTGGGAACTTTCCAGAGCCGTCAAATCCTGCTTCGGAAAATTATTAACCACTGTGCAGTCACCAAATAACCATCAAATTCACACATTTGTCCTTAAATAAGACTTCACGGTGGGTGATTCATGCCCCACAGGAACCTGAAACAATATTCCACAACACCGACTCAGCCTCATGCCTGCATTTCACCGGAGTGGATCTGAATGCATCTAAGTGTAATCACTATGACTAAAGGTTTTGTAAAAGAATGAATGTTGTGGTACCCAGATATTGCATTTGTTAGACAATTTCTGCCCGTGTTATTATTTGTCACAGACACATACAAAATATAGACTARACAAGGAATGTTTAATCTAAAGCACTAAACCTTCAAAACAAATGTGGATTTAACCTTTTATTCCAGTTTGTATTTTCTGTAGTATTTCATTTGCATGTTTGTGGATGTAATTAGATATGTTCTTTTTAGCAATATTGGTAGCTCAATTTGAATAATATTATTTGTTTTACTAACTTAAAATGGCTCTAACTGACTGAGGTATAGACAAGCAGGTGTTTAGTATTCTGTGGGTCATGTTGGTTAAAACGTAGTGCCTCTCCAGAGATTCTAGTGTTGTCATTACATTTTATTTCTCCCATAGATATAGCTGGTGACCATTTAACACAYAAGAAGATCAGTGAGCCTATCTATGCCACCTTTAATGCCTGCAGAAATCTCTAGGTGTTTTTGGGACAAACAGTTACAAAGGGCTTTCGGTGTTGATAAGGATTGTGAGTCTCATTATGGAGTTATTATGAAGACTTGTGTATTTGCTTTTACACCACCACGGAAATGCTGTGATTGTGCAACACTTGTTATGTAAATGTTATGTAACTCTACCTTTTAAATTTACTCAAACAACAAATCAAATCAGTTGGAACACCGTTAAAACTCCTTTTCACTGTTGGCATGTGTGGGTCGTTTCAGGGTACTCTGGTTTCCTGCCACAAACTAAAAACATACATGTTAGGTTAATGGTAACTCTAAATGACCACTTGGTATAGGTGAGTGTGTGAATGGTTGTTTGTCTCATTTGTCTCTATGTGTCCAGGGTGCTTCCTTGTCCACTGACAACATGAGATATATACCAGATCCCTATGACCCTACATGGAAAAGCAGTGAGGAAAATGGATAGATGTTGGATTTCCCACTTCTACATACATGCATGGCGAACATTAAAARATGAGGCTGTTCTGTAGCAATCACAAGTAATGAACCAAAGAAAATGTAGTGTGGCTAAAATCATAAATGTGTTTTATACTACTGACAGAAAGACATTAATGAGCCAGTGGAATATYTCCCTGGTTTTAAGTTAACTTTTATGAACATGTCAGAGCTCAGCCACCACCAACATAATGTTATAATAATTATGTTATTATCATTATTTGATATGCAACATTGGACGAGTTCCAATTCACTCATTCCCCCTACCCATTAGCTACACCTCTACATTCGGTTACATATGTTGACGCTTACTTGGTGTGGATTGGGGGATCCTGATTCTTTTTATATTGAAAGGAAAATGTTAAGAGATAAGGCTATGTTGTTCTTGAAATGGGAGTTCTTTTCAGGCCATAATTATGACCACCGCACACGAAGCGTAAACGGGAGTCATTTTGTTTTTGTACTGTTTTTTCTTTCTTTCTTTCTTTTTTTCAGTGATTTTTGGTCAACCGTAGCACAAAAACACTAATCAACATGAAATTTGGCAGGACTGTAGATGAGTCCAACCTACACTGCGCCAGCCAACGGTTTTACGATAGACCCCATATT
>NW_013952543.1:163601-167663 GCF_001266775.1 Austrofundulus limnaeus
CATCAGGAATAAAGACTTCTGAGTTCTGGTGCATTTGTGCGTGTGGGGRTCATTATGTTACCGCTATGTGGTATCTAGTTTGAATAAATGGGTATGAGCTGAGATCCTGTACAAACTCACAAATACGAATATTTTCTTCATTTTAAAACTCTATAAAGTATAAAGTCCAGACTGCTGTATTATATTAGTGCCATGTCAGTGTTAACTGACAATCATAAAAAGTAACATTGTGATGTGTTCTGCAAAACTGATGATGGTATACACATCATAATATTGATGTCTGTTATGTAAATGAATTCAACAACAATCAGAGATGTATTGGCTTTGTGAACAGGTGTCCCACTTAGTAGTGGGTTATCTGAACCACAAGCCCTAAAGGCCTAAATTTAAACACTCATACATATCAAGTTATACGGATTACCCTTAATTTACATGGATTTTCCATCATTTTGCAGGTATACGGACGTACAGAGCAATCTCATGGATTTTTTCAATTTTACAAATTTTTTCAAAACCCCAGTTTCAAATTTATTTAACATGTCAGAGCCTGTATGACGTTAAAAAACAGTAACATAAATAACCATCTTCCAACCTGTTTTGCCACAAGATATAAGTTCTCAACTTCTTCTGTTCTCCTTTCCTCCTGCTTTGCAGCAGGCGCTGGCATCTCCGTGGCAGACAGACAGCAACCTTCCTGCAGGTGTGAGTACAAATATTTTGCAAAAATTACGGACTATTGAGGCTTGTTATACAGGTAAAYGTCCAGAGGGGTTGACATGTATGAACACTAAAGTGTAAGAGTAGGTGTTTTTCAATACTAGAAATGAGATTGCAATATTTATGTATGTAATGTTTCTGAATAAAGAAACTTAACCTGATTAAATCAGAGTCATAAGCATYTTTCATAAAACATTTTCAAGACAAGTCTGAGAATATTTTTTCTGCCTGAACGGGATTTGTGCAACTGAGAAKAAACCAGTTTTAAAGTAGCTCTGCTGTTGTTATGTTTGAAATGGMACAGTAAGTAGTCACAGAGTCAAGTTGGTGAGCAAGCATGGTGATAGTTGGAGCCTGCATTCTGCTGTCAGTTGTTAGTTTTGTTGTAAGCTTTATACATGTTAACACACACTGTCACAGGACTTGAACAACCAAAGGTGGTCCAAAGAGCGCATTATCTTTGTGCCAATATCTCAGAAACATTGGCTAAAGACTCCAAGTCAGAGATAAATRTGAAGTATCAGTATGGGAGGAAGTGGATGAAGCCATTGTGAATCAAAGTAGATTCCAGTTTTCTCCATCCCATCTTTATATCCTTACATCTCTCATCTAAAGTGCAAGCTGTAATGGATTTGGGGAGATTGGTATGACTTTTTAAGTCTGAGCTGAACCATTATTCCTTGTGGGACAGTTAACCTCACTTGGTAAAGTTTACRTTCAGCACCATAGTAATCTCTGTTATTTTCCTGCTGCTTCTACGTTTATTTAAACTTACCTGTGCTCTTCATAGATTCCTCCAAATGTGTGAGTTATGTTTCTGGAATATCCTCCAGATGATCCTCTCTTTGAATTGCCTCCTAAATGAATTAAGGAGAAGTCAGCTCAGCTATTCAGCTCATCTCTTGGAATCCTCCTTCCCCAGAAACATGCAATAAATAAATAAATAAATAAAAACACTTCCAATCATCAATATATACATTGTGTTAAACTCATCCTTTCTGTAGATGTGACATTCCATTTCCTGTTCTCTTCAAATTAAAAAAATATATATATTTTTTTACCTTTTTCTGTTTGCTGTGTGTCTCAGCTTTTCTGAACTCTAAGGGTTAATAACAATGAATATAACAGAATGGTGCATCTTCAATTACCAATGTTTCAAACAGATTCAAAATGTCCTCATCAATCTGAATCACCAAGTAGCTWATCTCCAACAACAAACACACAAAATCAGTTTATGTCTTACGTTATTTATTACATGTAAAAAATACCATGTAATATAGGAATTTATTGAGGAAAACTTTGCTATTTCAAATAAAGTTGTGTTGAAACTCCACTATGTGGCTTTTATGCTCATAAAATGTAAAACAGATTCCATGGCTCAGGCTTGTTATGATGCTAACCATGAATATCGATCAAATAATGATATTTTAAGCTTGGCACAAAGCCTTCAAACTATGATGTGCTTCTAAAGCAGTGCCTGAAATTTTTATTGAGTTGTAATTTTGTGACACAAAGTCAAACAGCTGATGAATTAAAAGTTAAAATGTCCTAAAGCAATACAATCCACCTGCTGCCTTTACAAAGTTGTAAAGATCGTCTTGAAAGAAACACAATGCACTATATCACATTATAAAGTGAAATCTTGCTCAGTCTGTTAAAGCTTGGAGTATGTGTTATGAATGACTCCTAGCTATAACACATTAGACTTCATCTCATTATCTGTAAAACAATGTTACAAACATTTCTTTGTGTTAGTTAGGGTCAGCTGTGGCAATATTGAATAAGGTTAAATAAAAGTTCATCAGTTGCAGATGAAGATTACACTTAATGAGTACTTTCTGACCRTTTTATTAAAATCTGTYCAGCGGTTCAAGAGATACKCAACTAACAGATAATAAAGGTTGACTTCAACAGGAAATKCTAAAGGTTCAAGCAAGGGCTTTGTGTAATCTACAACCCCTGGCAAAAAGTATGGAMTCACCAGTCTTGGATGAGCACTCATTCAGACATTTCATTCTGTAAAACAAACTCAGATCAAAAACATGATACAATAATAAGGTCATTCCAAAGTGCAACTTGTTGGCTTTCAGGAACACTCAAAGAAATGAAGAGAAAAGATTGTGGAAGTCAGTGAACTTTTATTGACCAAGAACAGAGAAAAAAGTATGGAACCACTCAATTCTGAGGAAAAAAAGTATGGAATCACTCAAATCGGAGGTAGAAAATAAGGTCACATTCAGTCAATTTCTTTTCCCTAAATGGACACCTGCCTCAGATTAGATCTGCTCGTTAGTCTGCAGTTAAAAACACCTGCAGYCATGACACCTTGGAGGGCTGCTGGACAAAGTGGAGTGGCAAAAACCTTGGCCCCAACAAGAGAAATGTCTCTTGAAACAAAAGAGAGGATTGTGAAACTTCTTGAAGAAGGTAACTCTTAACGCATGGTTGCTAAAGATGTGGGCTGTTCACAGTCAGCTGTATCCAAGATATGGACCAAATACAAGCAGAATGGAATGGTTGTTAAAGCCAAGCGTACTGGTAGACCAAGAAAGACATCAAAGCATCAAGACAAACAACTTAAGGCCATTTTTCTTGAAAACCAAAAAAGTACAACTAAACAGATGAAGCATAAATGGGAGGAAGCTGGAGCCAATGTGTGTCACCGAACCGTATGAAATCGTCTAAAGGAAATGGGATTTCAATACAGGAAAGCTAAAAGAAAACCATCATTGACACCTAAACAAAAAAGAACAAGACTGCAATGGGCTAAGGAGAGGCAGTCACAGACTGGGGATGACTGGATGAAAGTTATCTTCAGTGATGAGTCAAGAATCTGCGTTGGACAAGGTGATGATGCTGAAACTTTTGTTTGGTGCTGTTCCAGTTAGATTTATGAAGAGGACTGCCTGAAGAAAACAACCACATTTCCACAGTCCTTGATGATATGGGGCTGCATGTCAGCCAAAGGCACGGTAGAGATGACTGTGGTTCATTCTTCTATCAATGCACAAGTTTACATTGACACTTTGGACAGTTTTCTCATCCCTTCAGTTGAACAGATGTTTGGAGGTGATGAAATAATTTTCCAAGATGACAATGCATCGTGCCATAAGGCAAAAACAGTGAAGGCATTCCTTGGAGAAAGACACATTCAGTCGATGTCATGGCCTGCAAATAGTCCAGATCTCAACACAATTGAAACCTGTGGTGAAATTGTAAAAAATGGTCCACTAGAAGGCTCCGACCTGCAAAGCTGATCTAACTGCTATCAAAGAGAACTGGCACCAAACTGATGAAGAATACTGTTTGTCACTCATCAAGTCCATGCCTCAGAGACTGCAAGCT
>NW_013952543.1:168014-175101 GCF_001266775.1 Austrofundulus limnaeus
GTTTTACAGAATGAAATGTCTGAATTAGTGCTCATCCAAGACTGGTGATTCCATTCTTTTTGCCAGGGGTTGTATTAATGTTCAGAATACGTTTTGGTCTTAGCTATTACCACACCAATAAAGCAACATAAGGAGATTTACTCTCAGCTACTATCAGGTCTAATTTGAGCTCAATATGCTGTAGCCATTTATGTTTTCTAACGTGAGTTGGCTGGGGCAGCCATCTTGAATTGGGCTGATTTAAAAAGTACATTCAGTGATTACTTTCTGAAGATTTCATCTAACAAGATTCAGAGGTCCCTGAGATATTTTGCCAACACAAGAGACACAMTCAGGCTGTGYCCAAATTTAGAGGCTGGGTCCTCCAAASGACCCGCCAGATTTTTATTTAAAATGCATTTCCTTCTCTCGCTTTGTCTGCCATTAATATCGGTCGGCCCGCAATGCATAATGGGATATGGTGGGCTGAGAAGGATCCATCGGACCAGTCCTTTGATTCCGGGCAAAGGAAGGACGCATTTGTCGGCTGCATGGGAGGAGTCTTCGGTTTTGGACAGCCTCCGGCGTGGCGCTGTGACGTAACCGGCYGATGAATTCTGCCTTCAGAGGACCCAGCCTGAAACACGCTCATCTTTTGGTGGCATGCAATAAATATAATCTAACACTGCTTTCAATGTTGTTGCATTTAGTCAAAGCATTACAGATTTACTGCACGTGTATGTACTTTTACATGTACAAACTTTTTAGGCAACAATGTTCTATTTCTAGTTTTAAGTCCAACACACACACACACAAAAATAATATTAGCACAAATTTGTGAAAGTGAAGCTGTTACTCTTTGCTCCACTGTGTGATGAAAGAACAGAAAAACTCTGTAGTAACCATGTTAGACTGACAAATCTGCTAAAAAAATGCAAATCTTTTGTAAGTATGTCATGAAGTAGTTCAACACAGGCTTTTCACAAACAAGCTATTTTTGTTCCAGTCTGTATTACCTGTCAGATGAGTGTGCATTCATGTGTCACATGAAGAGAGCTACCATCAGAGCTTTATGGCTATTTATGAAAGACAATGAGGAGCACAGAATRGTTACCTTATTTAGACAAAAGGGGTTTGCTGGGACATCAGACATCATTGTGTGACACTTCAGTCACCGGCTCGGCGCTTGTTTATACATAATTCCTTTGTAGTTTCAGGATCTTATTCCGTGGCTGATCATTTTCTTCTGTATCTGTGTTCAAAAGCTGACCTGTTGTGCAGAGATGTGCATATTTACTTTATTCATAAGCTGCACACAGCTCACATGCTACAGGCACATGTTCATTACTTAGTAGCCTGTGGCGACTGTCATGTGTAGACAATGGCTGAGGACACAAACAGTGTATTCGCCACGCAGGAAATCTTCCACACTTGTGGCCAAACTATAGAGCTCTCACACAAAAACAGCAGCGTTTTTTTTAATCATATTCAGATAATCTTGTGAGAGTCGTTTGTGGAATCGCAGATAAGCCTTCTTATGTTGCTCAGATATTACTGCAAATGAGCATGTCTGAGAAATGTAACACCTTGCACAGACTCTTGCATTTTAATTTCTGAAGCATCTGTGACCGGTCCGTCGTGTCCCTAACCCCCTCGGGGGACCCCCAACCTATCTGCTGCAGACCCCCAAAACTCAAGAGGGTGGGAGGCGGGGAGGGGGTGCAGGGACACATTTGATTGATGATGGTGTGAATTAAACAGAAAGAGATGGAGAGAATCCTTTTATCAGGGCAGAAACACGAGTGGATTAAAATGTAGTTGTACAAGCCCTCTGTATAATGCAGCAGCCGGGCCGCATATCACGAGGCGGCAGGAGCCAAAATGAGAGACGCTTGTTATTATTGCCCCTGCCCCAACGTGAAACTTTACTGAAGCAGAAAAACAAGACAGAAACAAGAACAGAGCTGAAGATCGAGCCAATACAAAGGGCAAATGATTTATTTGTATTTATTTATCTGAAACTAGAACAACAATGAATAAATCATTTTTGCTACTGTTCAGCTAAAAATAGTGTTTCTTTTTCTAAAGGTTTGGAATTGTTCGAAGAAAACAAAAAAAAAATAGACCTCCCAGTTTATTTACTGAAACAAAAAACAAGATTACTTGATTAATCAGCAAATAATGATGGTAATTTGCAGAAAATTAATCCAGAGTAGAAAAAAATTAATGCCTAGTGCTGAATGATTTTGCTGAAATTGTGAAAAAAAAGAAAAGAAATTGTTAAAGATAAAATAATCTAATCAAAATTTTAAAAGACGTAATTAGCAAAATCGAAGCTAAACGTTAAAACTAGCAAAACACAAACTAAAAACCAAGACAACAAAACAGTAACTAAAAAGAAAAAAAACAGCAGAACTAAATTTAGAACTAAAAATGAAGCATGATGTTGAAGATTTCRAAAAGGTACAGTTTTTCAAGGATTTAAAGGCGATATATCCTGCTTTTAAATCCTTCTTTTTCACATTCAAGTCATTCATTTTGGGTCTATATAAAGTGGAACTGCAATGCTTTGTCTGAATTCTTCCTTATTGTAACTCCACAAGCCCCTCTTTCACCACCTTTCTGAGGTGTGTCTCAGATCTACTCGTTTTGAGGCTGTCTCTTTAAATCCAAACAAAACTCTTCACACCCTGCACCTCCCCAGCTTACAGACCGGTCCATTCCAGTTTGATAGAGGGGTTTTGACAATACAGCGGTACAGAGACATTTTCTCGCATGTTGAACCCAGAGTCTGACCCAGAACCAGAGTCTGAGCCAGAGGAGAATGAAGATGATGAAACGTCCAGACCTTTTTGACAGTTTTTCACAAATATTTCAGAAAATGTCATATAAAAAAGGGAGAAAACTGAATGTATTGAAAAAAAAAGGAGACCCAAATAGAATTTAGAGATATCCATGCAGCACTGAGAGGGATTTAATTCAACTTTTCTGCCTCCTAGAGACTCCAAGTACACAATAAAATGCATTTAATGGCTAAAAAAAGTAAAATTTGTATAATATCTCCCCTATAAAGAGATTTTTATTTCTATGAGGAAAAAATTAAACAAACCTAAATAATTATAAATTTATAAAAGTAAAAACATAAAAACTTTAGTTGTAATGTCCAAAATGAGATGAACTTTCAAATGACCTTAATAGCCAATAGTGTTGAACCAGTCCAAAAAGTGAATGCTCAGTCTGTGTACAGTTTCTTCAGTAGACGATTATTGACATTTTTACGTCTTCCACTGGGAACAAAAGTTAGATTCTATATCATATTTGTTTAAATTCTGACTCAAAAACCAACTGATGACATCAGCTTAGCGACAAAACTATAAGACTGTCGACTTTTGTCTGTAGCCACGTTGCGAGCTGCATGTAATCATTCAGGCAGAAGCCCTTGACTGTCCTTAAACAGCATCATTGAGTCAAGTCCTCCATGACCACATCTGAGGCTTTAATGGACCTGCAGCATGTCTCCGTCTGTGCCCGACTCCACTGCTGCTCTGCTGATGTTTTGTGCCACTGCATAATTTATTGCCCTCTTTGCAGGCCTCTTCGTGCACATCCCTTCCTTGCGGTGCAGGTGAGAGTTCAGCTGTTTGCTTTAACACATCACTGAGAAGGGTCTAGGACCCGGCTCCACAGCCGCAGACCCCACATGTGACAAATGCAATTAGAGGGAAATATGCAATTACCGCAATCCCCACTCTCTCATGCGGCCAGACAAGGACAATTTGTCAATGAGGCCCCTGGTGGCATCTCCCAAGCCTGGATAGGGACCTGCAGGTACTATTGTCCCTGCCTCCTTCTCAGGAGCTGGGCCGTGGTGTTGGACGGCTGGAAACCCCTGGGAGGCCTGGCAGAGGAAGATGTATGACCAATGAAAAGATGTAGGGTTCAATAATCAAGACCAAACTTCGTGTCATTAGCTGTTTCTATTACATTGCTTTGCTTTTTTTTTACTGCTGCCCAGACAGTGCTGTTTATATCAGCCTGTTAAATATCAAACAGAACAAAATGATTGTCTGACAAAGAATACATGCCTTATGTGTTTCTTTTAAGCTTTGTTCAATCTTAAAATGTACTTATTAAGGTACAAAACAAAAATAATTGTCGTGTTAAAACATGACCCAATGCTGGATGTCCCTAGGGAGAGTTAATAAGTAACTGGTAAAATATCATACTGTGTAATCAAAGAAAACTTTAATTTCGTGTCAGTCAAAATRGAAATAMAAAAWTAATTTTTYGAGCTTTAAATCATGTTGTTATTCCTTCATCAGATACATACCCAGAGTGATGCTTTGACTCATTCATGCATGTTTGAGAAATCCTTGAATCTCCTGTGTTGGTCATGTGGAGCTGCCTGAACGCTTGCTGGTACAAAGCTCCGCCCATTTACACAAAGCTCCACCTATTTGTACATAGCTCCTCCCTCAGTCTGCAGCCGAGCTCCCGCACCCCTCCTTCAAAGCGTTGTTGCATTCTTGAGATTGAAGAAGACAAGAATCGGCCCAGCTTAGACCAGCAGTCAGCTCTTCTTTTTAAGTAAAAGACCCGAGCAGGACCAGGAAGTTCATGTTTACAGGATCTGTGTTGTAGCTACAATAAACAAACTGACTGTGTCCTCAGTGAATTAGATGCTCCTGATTATTAACAGGTGAGCTCGTTAGCACCTCTGGGCTGATTTGCATTGCTCCTGGTCGACTGTTCGGTCATTACTGAGCCAGATTGTTTCATTGATTATTGAAATAAGCTGTTTGAGTGCATGTAGATCAGCACTCTGGAATCCAATCGACAACACCCGACACTCTTGCAGACACAAATTTCGAAGAGTGATCAGAAGCTGCATAAATACACCTCTTAATGATGATGAGTGCTACACTTATGTTTCTGTAAGACTTTGTGAGAACGGTGGTCTACACATTTGCACATGGTGCACATTTTTATTGTAGTTAAGTAAATTGCTTTAAAACAWCTTTTCAGCACTTTTCTTACAGAAAAATGCAATGCAAATCCACCCTTACATAAACCTAAAAGGAAAATTGCAATTATTGTGAATTTGWTGTATTAAAACATGGTACTAAAATATTTTAAAATGTTAAAAAGTAGCACTGTACACACTGAATGTACTTAYGTACAACCCCAATTCCAATGAAGTTGGAACGTTGCGTAAAATATAAATAAAATCAGAATACAATGATTTGCAAATCCTTTTTCAACATATATTCAATACAATACACTACAAAAACAAAATAATGTTCAAACTGATGAACTGCAGGTTTTTTTTTTGGTAAATATTCACTCATTTTGAATTTGATGCTTGAAACACATTCCAAAAGAGCTGGGACAGAGGCAACAACAGAATGGGAAAGTTGTTTGGTATGGGATAAATCTTGTGCCAGCAGGAATTGAAATTGAATTGCTCAGGTTGAATCTGAATGTGCATAATATGAAATTGAATTCATTGGTTTGAAAATGAGTTTTACTAAATTGAAACTGAACTTAATGGTTTGAAACTGAATTTAAAGTTTTGTATCTGAATTAATTTGCTTTGAAACTGTATTTTGGTTTAWTWAAAAATTCAGTTTGACTACTTTCACTTTCATAATTCAAATTTTTGTGTCACACATCCTGGTCCTTGAGAAAGCCAGACAGAATAATCAAACACAGATCTACAGATTTATGTTTCACTTTGGTGAAGTTGCAGCCCATTATAAAAGTGACAAAAACAGACAGTTATTTTATTGCAGTGATTAATTTTACTATTTTTTAGAAAATGTTACATTTACATCACATCATGGATCACATATTGATCAGATGCTGCTGCTGACTGATCCATGACAGGATGTACGTGTAACATTTTCTACATAAAGGTAAAATGAATCACCGCAGTAAAATAACTTTGTCTGTTTTTGTCACTTTTACAGTGGACTGCATCAATTCTGTTACATACAAAAGGGAAACTTCAACAAAGTGAAACATAAATCTGTGGATCTGGGTTTGATTACTCTGGCTGGCTTTCTCAAGGACCAGGATGTGTGACACAAAAATCTGAATTTTGAAACTGAAATTGAATAGAAGAACTGAAAAGTGAAAGTAGTCAAATGGAATTTTTAATAAACCAAAATACAGTTTAAAAGCAAATTAATTCAGACACAAAACTTTAAATTCATTTTCAAACTTTTAAATTCAGTTTCAATTTTGTAAAACTCATTTTCAAACCAATGAATTCAATTTCAAATTATGCACATTCAGATTCAATCTGAGCAATTCAAATTCAGTTCCTACTGGCACAAGATTTATCCCACAGTTTGGATCATTCCACAGGTGAAAAGTTTCATTGGAAACAGGTGAGTGTCATGATTGCATATAAAGGGAGTATCCCTGAAAGGCTCAGCCGTTCACAAGCAAGGATGGATTGAGGTTCCCCACTTTGTGTACAATGCCGTGAGCAAATAATCCAACAGTTTAAGAACGTTTCTCAATGTACAATCGCAAGGAATTTAGAGATTTCATCATCAACATTCCATAATATCATCAAAAGATTCAGAGTATCTGGACAAATCTCTGCAAGTAAACGGCAAGACAACTTTACCATGTAAACCCTTTTATCAACAACACCTAGAAAGGCTGTTAGCTTCTCTGGGCTCATCTGAGATGAACTGACRCAAAGTGGAAAAAAGTSCTGTAGTCTGATGAGTCCACWTTTCTAATTGGTTGYTGAAATGATGAATGTCATGTCTTCCAGGCCAAAGAGGAAAAGGACTGTCCATATTATCAGAGCAAAGTTCTAAAGCCAGCCTCTCTGATGGTATAGGGGTGTATTAATGCCCATGACATGGGCAAATTGCACATATGTGAAAGCACCGTTCATGTTGAAAGCTACAAACAGGGTTTAGAGCAGGGGTGGGCAATCCTGGCTCTCGAGGGCCACAACCCTACAGATTTTATGTTTTTCCCTGCTCCAACACACCTGATTCAGACACTGAATTTACCAAGTTCTATTTCGTGTAAGCTCCGCCCTCTAAGGCTATCGCAGATGGGTACCCCCGTGCGCGTACGCGCA
>NW_013952543.1:175811-189460 GCF_001266775.1 Austrofundulus limnaeus
CCAGGATTGCCCACCCCTGGTTTAGAGCAACATGTGCTGCATCCAAGCCATGTCTTTTTTTAGGGATGTCCTGCTTATTTCAGCAAGACAATGAAGACACATTCTGCACATGTTCCAACAAGGGTGGCTTCATAAAACAGTGCAGGTACTAGACTGGCCTGCCTGCAGTCCAGACCTGCCTCCCATTGAAAATGTGTGGAGATTTATGAAGAGCAAAATACAACAACAGAGACCTCAGACTGTTGAGGAACTGAAATTGTTCATCAAGCAAGAATGCAAAGAATTCCACCTAAGTTCACAAACACTAATTGAGTGTTGTTAAAATAAAAGCTAATGGAACACAGAGGTAAACATGACKCTGTCCCAGCATTTTAGAATGTTGCAGGCATCAAATACAAAATGAGTGAATATTTGAAAAAAATAAAATAAAATAAAAGTTAATCCATTTCAACATTAATTATACTGTCTTTGTAGTGTATTTAATTTAAAATAGGCTGAAAAGGATTTGCAAATCATCATGTTTTGTTTTTATTTATATTTTACACAATGTCCCGACTTCATTGGAACTGGGGTTGTGGAAATAAAACAAGAAGGATGTGATATGATACTATAATTAATGCAACACAGCTTCTTACTTTTGCTAGTAAGAAGAGATGTCACAAGGTCTACACAACACACTTTTAGGATTAATTGATTTGGTCATCAAAATAGCCCAGCTACACTTTTCTACTTCTTAATAACACAGAGTAGATGTTGTACATGCAGGCAGATCATTRTGAAAACAGATGCACAGCATAGTGGTTATTTTTAGTAGCTACACCTGCAGGGTATCCACAAAGGAAATCATGCATCAGAGGCAAAAATGGTAAGCTTTTAAAGATGTAGTTCAAATTTTTGAAAATGATTTGAGGTAGTGTTTAGTCAGTATCTTATCTGCAACAAAGAGTTCCTACAGTTTAAGGTAAATGACCATTTTGACAGGAGAGTTCAGCTAAAGTTTAGATAGAGGGAAAAATCCAAATAGTTTTCTGCAGTCTCACTGAGGTTTCAAAAATGTTTTTAGAACATTTGTTTATTTGCACAGATTAGACATCGGCAGTCTAACACGTATAGTTCATGGCAAACAACAAACTGCGAGGAGTAAATAAATGATGGAAAACTAACAGAATGTAAAAATCAATAAAAYTGAGTTTGTTTGAACCATGGAGTCATTTTAGATCAGAGGTGTTTAAGGTGACAAAATCTGCTTAGTTCCTGTTTCTCAACAACACAAACACTAGAATGTTCTTTGATTTGTGTCAAAGAGTTTGATGATTTTTTTATTGTATTAAAGAACATCTAAATATCACAGAGATCTCACTATTGACCACTTGTTTGGAGAGTTTTGCATCATTTTTCATATCAGTAAGTCYGATGTCTTTATGCAGCTGCTGACTGAAACACTTGTAACATGTAAAGCAGCTGACCTGCTGCATGCTTTTGTCTCTCCTTTGAATGAGCATGATAGATATAACTAGAGCAACGGAGGCAAAGACCATGACAATTTGAGCGCTGACCTGGTTTTTACTATAGTCATCATAAAACACAGAGCCAGCATCCTGGGGACATGTAATAACACCGAGCCTTTGGTGTAATTCACTATCTCAGTGTGTGGCAATATAGCAAAACCCATTACATTTGCCTTGTAATTTGCTGTCGGCCCGGCGAGGGGATTCAGGTGACTGCGACCCCCGTTAATGGAGTTCCAGTGATAAGAAACAGGTCTGTTTATTAGCCACATGCGGTCAAGCGTGGCAGGAACAGCTGAGCGCAGGCAGGTGTCCGGCCCTGCGAGGACTCAGGCACTGCTGGCAGGCCGCGGCGCTTATTTCACGCAYGTTATCACCACACTGGCTGAGTTGAAAAAAAGGAGGTTGCTGGGTGAACTGCAATATAACTGCTGAGTGATGAGGTTTCCTCCCAGTCACAATGGTAAGTAAGACTCCTGGTGGTTTTGGTTTGTTTGCAGAAATCAGAGAGACACCAACCATTCTGTTTCACATCAACCTGTAGGAGGAGCTTCTCACACAAAGCATTATTACGGTTTTTTTGGAAGCTCTATAATTTAAGAAAAATTACCAGGAGGTAAGAATTTGCACCCTTTTACAAAACCAAAAATGTTGTAAATGATAAATGGACGTTTCATTAAGGCACAAAAACAAAAAAGATCGCACTGAAATGTTATCTCTTCTAAATGCATGCTCGCAGACATTTACAGAGCCTTGAGGAGAAAATGAACTTCAAATTAAAATGTCTATTTGATGCATTATCCTAATAGGAATGGATGTGAGGAGAGAACTTGATGGTGCTCTCATCCTTCAGCCGGAGGGGACAGACTTGGAGAGTTGTCATTACCAACTTAGTCCATCAAGAGGAGCCTGTTGGGAGGTGGATTTACAGAGCTTGTGTGCTGTTTTGACAGGTGTCTGTGCTGCTTAATTCATCAAGCAATTATAAAATAAATGAACCTGCTTTTTTTGTTGGGTTTTTTTTTGTGTAGGGAACACGAATGATTCAGCTTAGAATTACACAATTTATTTTTCTTTTAATTAGAATTTTGAATAGAAGGCAGGAACCTTAAGTTGAGTTTGTAAATGAGTGCCTGAATTTTTTTTGTCTTAAAATTGGCTCTTCTGCAAAAACCACTTTTATACTAAATATACTGAATGAGACAGAATGAAATTCTATTCACAAACTGACCTTTTGAGTAAAAACTTTCATTTAAAATGTTATATCARTCACTACTAATAAAGGTTTAGTAGAAGAATAATTACATTAAAAAATAAATACGATATCCAAAATGTCCTGCTTTACACACTGGATGATAAAAACATCAACGTTTTTTAAATACCAGCATTTTTATTCMAAAAATGGCGATTGGCTATCAAATAAAACCTTTATTTCTTCTTATAAACCATCTGCTTAACAAATTGTTTCAGCTATTGATTAAAAACAACAACAACTTTTAAAGGCAACCTGCCTCAGCAGCCGTTATGGATGGGTCAGGCTGCAGACAGGCAGGCAGGCTTTATGTAGCCTATATAATGTGAGATCCAGGAGCCTGGGCTTTTTGTAAATGTGCCAACGTGGACGAGCTTCCAGCAATAGCCAGGCTTCTGCCAGCTGCATCATCTGTGCCTGCACAAAAGCATGCCCTTTGAAAGACGCTCGACACACACAAAGGCAGTGACGCGTGGCGTACATGCCTCACTGTGCAAACATGCATGCTCACATTACTCTTTACACAACTTCACACAGCCACTAAAACTGTTTAAATTATAAAGTAACAGTTGGGGAGATCAAATCCGTTTCAGTCGAGAGGGAATTACTTTATTTTTCTTGCATTTTATTTCTGCTTATATTAGTTTAAAAATGGTGGATGAATACTGAAAAGCACCTAAATTACTCTGCTTTAGAAAGATTTGACTTGAAATTTGAATGCGTGGCAAAAAATAAAAAAATGAAAGATTGAGGCAGAAGCAACAGAGCTGATCTCTCTTCAGGCAAACGGCTCACTGTGAGTCATATCAAGTGCACACATCACTGTAGAGACACTCAATTATGATTCAAATCTCCATAAAGGGGCAAAAAAGCCATTTGTCATGTGACCATCTGCAGCGCATCGTCTCTGAATCGGCCTGAATGTAGTTAGCCCCTTTGAGAGTGCAAAGAGTGGAACGTGTGGATTTATTGGTGCTGAGCTCCAACTGTAATCACCCCAGAATCAGAGCTGTGCTGCTGGATCACCTTTCCTTTTTCTGTGATTTTTTTCCCTGCGTCTGTGAAGCTTTTACATTTAGATGACAAAAACAGCCCTGTAGCCAGTTTGATTTGACTTTTCCTTTCCTCAGATTTAAAACAATATGTGAAGGGTAGGGAGCAACACCAGTTTAGTCCCAGCTCCATAATTATCGCCTGCTTTCGTCTCCCAGGGACGTTCGCGGACAAGGGCCTCATAACAGGTGACAGAATGCCTGCCAGCCGCCCCCGGTTCCCCACCCCCACCCCAGAATGGTGACTATTATAAACCAAAAACGTATGCTCTCAATATATATGCAAATGATGCTTGGTCCCAAGGTGAAGTTCGCAGAGCAACAACACCGCTTGCCTCTGTTTTGCTCATTTGCAAAAATGTTGAGAGTAACAAAGACCACAGGAAATTGAAAAATTGTTACTAAGTATTAGAAAAAG
This sequence comes from Austrofundulus limnaeus, assembly GCF_001266775.1. NCBI lineage: Eukaryota > Metazoa > Chordata > Actinopteri > Cyprinodontiformes > Rivulidae > Austrofundulus > Austrofundulus limnaeus. Next base: position 180,042 of record NW_013952543.1, read on the forward strand.
CAATCATTTTCCCCGGGCAGCCTAATCCTGTGGAAATTGATCTCACCTCTTTCACTGACACACACCAGTAGGGAAAAACACATAAGTGGAAAATGCCTGTCTCAGTATTACCTGATGGGAAATCTGTTTGGTTGCAGATTTCTTTTATTTATTATTTTTTTGTTTGTAGGCCACCGTGGCGTCAGAAACCGGTGCTTGCCCTGCTTTGGCTGGAAACAGGTGTAAAGAAGCTTCAAAAGGAAAATTAGTAAGAGAAATGTAATTGTTTTCCAGACTTCCTCGCCAGTGAAAACCTCACGAGTTTCTCAGCCRGGCTGGTGTATCCACGCAGCATACGTGCAAATCTGACCATTTTGTTGTCCAATTTCAAACAGTCTGATATCATCTCACTAATGCATGGGCTCTTCCTTTGTGTGGAAGTACAAATTGGAAACGACAGTCTATTACCCAGAGCTCTGACCTTCGTGATGAAACATAATGTGAAAAGACCTACAATGCCTTTATTTGAGGGAGGGAGGGTGCGGACACAGTGGTGATTAATTAACCCAATTAATTTAGACTAAGATTATCTGAACAATTATTCCTCAATAAATCAGAGCAAGGTGTGATAATGAGTATTATAAAGTTTAATTGCAACATTAACATTAAAGTACTTTGCTGGGAACACATAGAAACGTTCCAGCAAAAAAAAAAAAGAAAAAAAAGGGGGAAAAATAAATCATTTTTCACAAAAGAAAACATTTGATTCTGCAGCAAACACACAAATTCAATAAAACAACAGGTTGGCATTTTTTTAATTATGAGTTCTTACACAAATAAGAGAGCTGATTCTTTGTAAACATCCAGTTATTTCAATGCAAAAACAAAAYGCCACAAGCAAAAGACCTAAAAACCAGCGCCATGAAATTCACTCATTTACCTGCTTAATGGGTTCATTTAGAGGAGCGAGGAGAAAGTTGTTATTATTGCAGTGAGCTTATTACATACTTTTATACTTACACTCACTTACAGTTTATTAGGAAACTAGTTTCATATGAAATGCTTTACACTACTAGATATGTCATCAACACAAAGTGTAATACTGCAGCTCGTTAACAGGGCTGATACTAATCACACAATGAAATCACATCAATTATTAGTTAAAATTTTGTTCTCATTGTAGTAAAGGTGTGAGCAAAGGTTTAGCAAGTTCAAAATGTGTCATTTATCATTAAATTGGATAATAGTAGGGAAAACGCTGATGTGCTAAAATACATAATTTGTTGTGATTAAGCTGAAAAACTAAAAATGAAGCTCGATTAAATTATAAAACATGAAGWAAAGTTCTCCTTTTTAAAATTATTTGGTGCATTTTGTGTGTATTTTTTGGGGGGCATTTATATACTTCTGCTTTTATTTTTAATTATGTCAGTTTCAGTCKTTCACAGTAAACACCACTGTCATCATAAATGAATCACCATCTGTTTCCACAACGTCTACCATACACAATATAAAGTTTCCACACTGACTAAAACAGCATCAGAAACTACTGAAAAAGACAAGCAAGAATGATTCTAACAAGGATTAATTTTACAGACTATATAAACAAAGTAAAACATTAAATTAAATAAAATGTTATAAGTTTTTGCTGTCTTGGTTTTTTTCAAGCCTCTGAATGCTGTGGGGCTGTCCTGGTTGACACACCTTTGCAACATCACGTGGACATCGGGGGCAGTGCCACTGAATTGGCAGACTGGGGTGGTGGTTCCTCTCTTTAAAAAGGGGGACCGGAGGGTGTGCTCCAATTACAGGGACATCACTCTCCTTAGAAGTCTTTGCAGGGGTACTGGAGAAGAGAGTCCTATCAAACCTCCGATTCTGGAGGAACAATGCARGTTCTGTCCTGGCCGTGGAACACTGGGCCAACTCTTTACCCTCACTAGGGTCCTTGAGGGGTCATAGGAGTTTGCTAATCCAGTCTACATGTGGTCTGTGGACTTGGAAAAGGCATTCGACTGTGTTCCTCGAGGTACACTGTGGGAGGTGCTACGTGAGTATGGGATTGTGGGTCTGTTGTTACGGGCCATTCAACTTCAAAGTGGTGTGAGAGTTTGGTTTGCACTACCAGTAGTAAGTCAGACCCCTTCAAAGTGGGAGTTGGACTCTGCCAGGGCTGCCCGTTGTCACTGATTCTGTTCATAACTTGCATAGACAGAATTTTTCGGTGCAGCCAGGGGGCTGGGAGTCTGGTTTTGTGGCCTCAGGATTTCATCTCTGTTTTTTGCAGATGATGTGGTTCTGTTGGCGTCATCGAGCCAGGATCTTCAGCTCTCACTGGAGCGGTTCACAGCTGAGTGTGAAGCAGCTGKGATGAGGATCAGCACCTTCAAATTTGAGTTCATGGTCCTCAKTAGGAAAAGGGYRGATTGCTCTTTCTGGGTTGGGGGGTGAGGTTCTGCCTCAAGTGGAGGAGTTYAAGTATCTTAGGGTYTTGTTCATGAGTGAGGGAAGAATGGAGCATGAGATTGATGGAAAGATCAGWGCAGCTTCTGCAGTTTTGTGGACTCTGTACTGGTCTGTTGTGGTGAAGAAGGAKCTGAGCTGTTCTCAAAGTTCTCTGTTTACCRATCAGTCTACGTTCCTACCCTCACCTWTGGTCRTRAACTTTGGGTAGTGACCAAAAGAAGAAAATCACAGATACAAGTGGTCGAAATGAGTTTTCTCCACAGGGTAGCTGGACTCTCCATTAGAGATAGGGTRAGAAGTTCAGTTATCCAGGARAGACTCAGAGTAGAGTCGCTGCTTCTCCACATCGAGAGGAGCCAGTTGAGGTGGTTTGGGCATCTAGTAAGGACGCCTCCCTAGGGAGGTGCTTCAGGCATGTCCAACTGGAAGGAGACCCCGAGGAAGACCCAGGACATACTGGAGAGAGTCTCAGCTGGCCTGGGAACGTCTTGGAGTCCTCCCAGAACAGCTGGAAGAGGAGGCTGGGGAAAGAGAGGTCTGGGCTTCCCTGCTCAAGCTGCTGCCCCCGCGGCCCGACTTCRGATAAAGTGGAAGATGGTGGATGGATGGATGTTTTTTTCCCCCTTACCTTGTATTTTTGAAGCATTTGAAGCAGTTTTTGAACATCAATGGTTCTTGCTCTCCTGAGATGAAAAAACTGTTTCCCAGAACAAGTTTGAGACCAACAGGTTTAGTCACTTTGCCCTGTTATAAAAAGCTTTCAAGGCAGGCCTGAGGTACATTTCTCCTGTTTTGTCATGAAAGAWTCGAGCTAACATGAAGGGATTAAGTCCACCTGCTGCAGTTACACCTCTGAGCCACCAAGGGAGGTAGTGACATCCTAACAGCTGATATGTGTAAGACAGCTCTATCACAGAACTGTTTGCTAAAGGAGCTAATCAATCTCTGGTGTTTTTTTAAATTCATTTAATTCACAGGTAGCCCTTAGCACGTCAGCATCAGGACTTTCGAGAAGAGCCTAAATGTTAAGAATCGGTATTTAATAAATACATTTTCTAAAGCCCATCGCCAGCATTCAGTAATTGCTAGTCGCCGGTCCCATGACCGGGACAGAAAGAGTTAACAAAAAACCCAACCATTTCGTAGTTAGGAATGCGCATATTGAAGCCTAGCTTTTCCGGGTCACAGGTCAACTGGATAAAAGCTGAAGTAACGCTATTAGAATTAATCAAACTCAACAAGCACATTTAGATATTTACAATAAAGCACATCTACGACCCTAAAGGAAAGTTGAACACAARTAAGTTTAGAGCACATCGAGCCTGTTTAACTGTAAATTTACCTGTTGAATTTGYGCAATCACAACCACATTTCCATAGCAAGCTCAGCTTTTTCSCGATAAACGTGAGGTCGGCCCGCTTCACGCATGGACATTTGTGACCATTTCTAAATACAAAATGTTCTCCACTCACAGTCACACAAAAAGGTCACTTCAGAATAATTAACCATGAAGAAGCATGTTTTTAGATTGCGAGAGGAGAATGGAGACATGCAAACTCCGCACAGGAAGGCCACTGCTGAGATWTGAACCCCACTCTGCCACTGCACAACCAGTATCTGATGTCCAAGGAAAAAACGACAGGGTGTCAGGACAGCTGAGAATGCACAGCATGGATTTAGCAGGAGGTTAGGACTCAGAATACAGACTTGACACAAGAAGCTGAAAAATAATCTTGTTTTATCATAAAAACACTGTTGTGGAAGCAAAACTTGTTTACAAAATCCAGATAATCAGAAGGAATCGTKATAGCCTGGTTTAAACCAGACCCTGTCCTTCACTTTGCTTCGTAAAAGGGTCTGGACTTAATGCATAGAGAATCGATTTCTTGCAGGAGGCGTGGCCTCTGCTGAAACATGTGTGTGTTGTCGGTGTGAAGGAGGATAAGCTAAGAAGCTAACCGGAAATCGCGTGTGCTGTAAACCAGGGGTTCTCAAACTTTTTGGTTCTGGGGACCCCTAGCCTGGCCCTTGCCTTCCTACGCAGCTCYRCWMAWTTCTAGTTTCCCTTCACTGCTCCGTCTGGGACTTCTCCCATTGAGATGGATTTCRCTGGCAGATTTTTTAGCTGGGCCAATCAGAGAAGAGTACGTCAATTTTCTGCGCAGAGTCTGTTGTAGTTTATTTCACCTGGGTCAATCAGCAAACAGAAGCCGAAGTTTTGAATGACGTCGATGTTCTGCGCAGTGTCTGCTAGTTGTTTTAGCATACTGCAGTGGAGAAAGTGAATGAAGCCAGTCTGTGTTGATAAGGCTTCCAAATTAAAATAAATTTGTCTGACAAAGCAGCAGCTCTYATTTACAGCCGTCTCGTTCGGCTCGGTACTTTTCTCCTCTCAGTAGGGTTGTTTACAACACACGTGATTTCCGGTTAGCTTCTTAGCTTAGCCTCCGTCACAGCGACAACATATACATGCTTCAGCAGAGGCCACGCCTCCTGCAAGAAACGATTCTCTATGCATCAAGTCCAGACCCTAGTGCGAAGCAAAGTGAAGGACAGGATCTGGTTTTAACCAGGCTAGGGGACCCCTTACAAGTGTGAAAACTTTCCAAGGACCCCCTCATAAACCCCATGCTGTTTTAGTAATAATTTACTGTCCTTTTAACCCCTAAATACTAAGAGAATAATATTTTTTGTTTGGTTTAGTATATTTGTTTTACTTGTGCATTGCTCCCATATTCATTTTTCAAATAAAATTCAAAATAATTTATTGAAATTTTTGGATGACCCCCCAAGATAGGGCTTGTGGACCCCTGGGGGTCCTGGGGCCCCAGTTTGAGAACCTCTGCTGTAAACAACCCTACTGAGAGGAGAGAAGTACCGAGCCGAACGAGACGACTGTAAATGAGAGCTGCTGCTTTGTCAGACAAATTTAATTTAATTTGGAAGCCTTATCAACACGGACTGGCTTCATTCACTTCCTCCACTGCCGTATGCTAAAATAACTAGCAGGCACTGCACAGAACAACGACATCGTTCAAAGCTCCTCCTTCTGTTCTCTGATTGGCCCAGGTAAAATAAACTACAAGCWGACACTRCGCAGAAAATTGACRTTCTGTTCTCTGATTGGCCCGGCTAAAAATCTGCCAGYGAAATCCWTCTCAATGGGAGAAGTCCSAGACGGAGCAGTGAAGGGAAACTAGAATTGTGCGGAGCTGCGTAGGAAGGCAAGGGCCAGGCTACAATTGTGAGGATCGATGTATGAAAGTCAATAACGTACAACTGACTCTGGAGGRTAGACAAAGAATCTAACTAGTCGGATGAGGAGAGGTGGCTGCAGCTATGATAGGTGAACAGGGTGCAGGTGTAAGTGGCAGAGCTGGCTGAAGAGGCAGAAACAGACTGAGAGGAAGTGAGTAATGGCACAAACTAAACACAGGGACTGACAAAAAGAGACACAACACAAGTAACAAACTGAAAACAAAGTAAAATACTGAGAATAACATGAGAAAAAAATAACTTTACAGAAAACTAAACCCTAAAAGCACAGATCCTGACAGCACACCGTATGAAAAACATGTCGAACTTAACAGGAGTCACAAATTCACTAAACAATAACAATGACTGTGCCAACACTGCAAACTACTACACAACTATGCAACACCACCCCTATAATGCATCACTTCTAACACTGATAACTAGTGCTGGGCGGTATACCGTTTTGTACTGGAAACTGGTTTTTATTTTTGTTAYGATATGACTTTTCTGAATACCGGTTTAAATAGCCCGAACACGTGCGGAACGTTTCATCGCGGCCGCCAGTGAACTGTTTCCCTGAGGACACATTTCAGCGCAGCACAGCTAAGCGCATTAGCATGCTAACGTTATTTTTGGAACAACTGGCGGCGGGTGGTGTGTTTCAGCCTTTTATATGGTCTGACRTAAAAAAAACATCCCGTTTTTACCATCGCTGAATAGTAAACAACTCTTCAGTGACGTGCATGRTTAGATTTAACGCGCTACGTTAAAATGGAGGCATTATTGCATGGAGACTTTACTGTGCTTCTATTGTGAAAAGCCCGGGGAAAGTAGTTTTATAATGTAGCGGAGTTGACTGGTGTGTAAGGTGTCGTCCTAAGTTTTATTAACACGCAACGATAGACCAGATAATGATTTTTTCTCAACCCTTCATGGTCGGACCTAAATGCATGATTACTGTCTACAACCAGGCAAAGAAGAAAAGACGTACAAGAGGAGGGAAACAGTGATACAGAGGTACAGTAAAAGAAAAAAGTCAATAAGCAAAGTTTGTACATTTTATTATCAGCTGAGCTGTGAGGAAAAAAATACCGTCAAAAACCGTGAAACCGGTGTAATTGTTGAAAATACTGTGRTATAAAATTTGGGTCACACCGCCCAGCTCTACTGCTAACCATGATGAACCCAGTTGCTGCCASCAGAAACTAAAACATTATTAAAATGTCTGAATTCCTATTTATAACTGTAGCACACATTTCCAGGGTTTCTTGTTAGCCACGAACAAAAGCAGCAGCTTACTTGTTGTCTCTTAGCAGCCTACATGCAAGCTCTTTACTGAGGATGACTGTGGGCAGCTGGTAAAGATTTCATATGGTTTAATGCACCCACTTTTACTGGGATTATTTATTGAACTGCCAGCATGGCCCCGGCTTTCCACAGCCACCCGATGCCTCCGTGGCCCTCAGTATGATAGAGGAATTTATGCCGTGTGAGCAGCGTAGTGAGCTCCAGTTTGTGTTATTAAGAAGCATCACTCATGCATAGAATACTATTTACAGTAATGCATTCATACATGCAGTGGCTTCCTATGACGGCTCTTAAAGGAAACATAATGATAGATTGTGTGCAGGGAGGAGACATAGGGGGAACTAGGCCTCAAGTGTACCACGGGCTAAAAGAAGAAGAAACATGCACCATACAAGAGACAGTGAAGGAGAAAAGATTATCATCTGGAGATGAAAGGCAGGGATAGAGATTCATTCACTGCCACACAGCTGTCTTATTTGCAAGGTGTTGAGAAACCACTTTTTTTTTTCCTCCAAGAGGATGAAAAGATTCTTCTGAAGCCAAAAGGGTCTGCTATCATTTTTGGGCAGCTTGAGCTGTAGAGATGTTATTAGCATAAATTATCTCCCCCACCAAAGAGACAGGAACATGCAAGCTCCTTTCTGCTTTTCACACTTAATTGCCCTATTTACTGAACAGTTGCCTGTGGACAACAACTGCATACACGCTCCGAGATTCATACAGGACAACTGGCAGACACAAGCCAAATAGGGCATGAGTGATCCACTGAACTATCTGACAAACAGCATTAGATTCAGTATGACTGGGAATGAAGTTAAGGCCCCTTTCACATTTCATGTTCGACTATAAATCCACAGAACAATGTTTAATATTGTTTTCTTCTTCTCTGAGCCTCGTCTCATCACTGTGTAAAAGTAGGTATTTTCTGTCTGATTCAAGCTTGGGGTTGGCTGGAACATCTGAACTATAAATACTTGTTGCTTAACTTTAATCAGTTCTTGTACGTATTTATTAATTGTCAGCAGATTCTGTTGTTTTAAACAGTACAAAAGTTGTGTACTRTAACAGCTTTAAAAAAAGACTCACTCAAGTGACCCTGTAAGCAAAAGTGAGGTGAATTATAGATGAACGCACTTAATGGACTTTTAGCTTCTCTTCTCTGCAGCCAGGAAAGCTTAAAGTGTTTTTACATAAGCAAAGCAAAGTATGCAACATTCAGGTGTAACTGCTTCGTATAGTATTTTAGTTTCAGTTTAATTATTTTTGTTTGTTAATTAATTAAATCCGGTGTCTGAACGAACAGACTTTGCTTTAACAGACATGATAAATTGACCTGTGGATGGGGTAATTGGAAGTGGTGTCTCAGTGAAGCAGAACATCAACTAGACTGATTTCTTTCATTTGGTCAGTCAGGTCATCTCCATAACCCTGGAGGGTGATACAGGATATTAAAGAGGGGGCTTGTAGCACAGCTTCCCCTCTTTAGACCAGAGCAGAGGTCTTTACATCCTGCTCCAGCAAAAGGGGGGAATAAAAACCATTTATCCAGCCCTAAGGGGGGCAGTAACTATGGTAACATCTCGAGGCAGTGACCACATGTCAGTGTGGGGGGTCATAAGTGAACCAGAGATCAGGTTTTGGAAAAAAGGACGGTCAAAAAGGTTGCTTGCAATTAGATAAATTTTATTTATTTAACCTGTAGATGACTTGTTGCACTTTTTCTTCGAAGAAAAAAACCTGAAATCAGTGCAACGATTTTTCACCAGGAAGAAAAGAGTTAATATTTAGTGTATAATGCATGTCCTGGTTGATCTTTTAAGCACAACCCTTGTGAAAAATAAATATGCTATGTGTACTAAATCTCAGCATATTTGAAGCCAGACTAATCATCAGTATACTGAAAGCATGCTACTTTGGAACAAATATATTTTAGCTGTAATTAAATTGTAGGAAAATCACAATTTTAAGTGTATTAGGTGTACTATTACGTCTCAAGTGGAACAACCTCAAGTATACAGTGTTTTATGTTCTAATCAGTAAAATTTAGTTGTACTATTTTTGTAAAGAAATTACATTAATATTGGATTTTGAATGTCTCCCAAATTCATTAGCATTACACTTCTGAAATATTAGTATTGTGACAATAATATGCTCTGCTATACTTTTGGTTTATTATAATTAGAAAGGAAGTACAATTTTTAGATACTTATCAATATAGTTTTATTTTACTCTATGCTACTTTGTACATTATGTTTTACTTTACACTAAGGTCCTGCAAATGTATTGGGCTGCCTGTATACCGAAGGCTGAATACACAGATCATTTCCAACACTGGGTGATGGAGCAAAAGTCAATATGCAAGATTGTTACTCAGTAACAGGGTAACAAAAGCTCTACCATAACTGCTGATC
>NW_013952543.1:189593-192105 GCF_001266775.1 Austrofundulus limnaeus
GTACATATGTATTTATTTCTAAGGCCAAATTCCTGTCCTTTAAATCTGCTAACAGAGTGACAACAGAATCTAAACTCCTCCTCCTCGATCACCACATTCCTCTCAGGAACACCATCAGGCCCCTGCCATCCAAAACAGTCCTGATCTGATTGTTTTCAYTTGTGGCTCCATTGTGTAGAACGAGTGGCTAAATGCTATCAGAGCAGCTTCAAAATCTCTTTAAGACTTTTTTTTTTCAGCAAACGCCTCCTTTTATAACACCTCTAACACACTAACAAGCTTGACAAGATTCACCTGCACTTYCTTTGCACTTCTGTTTCTGCTCCATCAGCCCGTTATTCAATAAAATAAGCACCTAATGGATTGTCAGGTCTCTGCCACCGAAGCTTAAATGTTGTTACTCACTTCTAAGTTGCTGTGGGCAAAAGTCTGTGGTCCACTGTAGCAGCTACAGAATAAAATCATAATGTAGTGGCATGACCTGCACTACATTTAAAACACCTGTGTCACAGTGAGAGAACAAAATATACATTAAATKATAGTTTATTGCAACTGAGCCTTTAGGTTAAACCTCTGATGGATAAAAATTAAATTATCTAAAACCATTTGATAGAATTGATCTGGTTATAGGTCACAACTTCCTCATACACTGGGACTAAGTGTTAMACAAAAGTGCAAAGTGAAACAAAAAGGACACAAAGGGTGTTAACCTGCAGGCTTAACCCTGCTGCTCTTGAACCCTTTAGAGTAAATTTACAAGCCTATATAAAGCTATCAATCTGAATTTTTAACTTCCTAGTGTATAATTACTGAAGTTAAAATACACCATAACCATTAACGTTTTTTTGTAATTTCCAAAACTGCTTACTGAATAAAAGGTAACTTGATTGGCTACACAGCTGTAGTGTCAGAATGAAGCTCAGAGCTGATTGGCTAATTCTAGTCAATCAATCACATGTACCAAGGACAGGTGGGGCATGAGGGGTTTGCCACACATTTTGTGCTCTGGAAAGTCTAGATGAACCCATTTGGTCAAAAAAGGTGTCAATCAAAAGAAGACAACCAATYCAATAGTTTGAAGAGCCTATTATGCAAATTCAGAGTCCCTGGTAGGCTATAAAGAGGGAGGAAGTAACCACAAACTGGGAATGTACTGTGGGCAGTACATTTATGGTTAAGCAAGAAAAAAAATGGTAGAAATCAAAACTGTCAAAAGATGATGAAAAATGACAAGTGTTTACAAAATGAGAAAATCAAAATGTGTGATGAGAGAGAAAACGCCACATCAATTCTCCTCCTTAAGGGCAGATTTTCCTTAAAAAAAAGAAACTAAAGCTTGGTGAAAAAAAGCAAGTTTAGTTAACCATTTGTTGTTTATTGTGCAGAAAAAAAATCTACAGGAAGTCCTGATAACTTTTGAAATTTCATAACAAAACATGAAAGCAACCCAAAAGTGGCACATTAACAGACCATTAAATCWATGATTACCGTTAACTGTCCACTCCTACAATGACCACCAAAACATTTCCTCAGAACTCTGAAATTGGAATGGTGTGTGCCATGTTTATATTCAGCAGAGGGAAGATGGATGTGCTCTGTTTCACCAAACAAAGACCTGAATAATGAGAGCTTCTAGAAGACATGCTCAGAAAGACAGCCTGCAGGTAAGAGATGCTGCTAGCAAAGGTCAATATGAGTCAAGAAAGGTTCATTGTTCATTTAACCTCTGCCCTGTAAATAAAATCTGAGCACTAACTGAGCAGCAAGAGGGATTTTTCCTCATGATCATATTATGATCAACTGAATTGTATCCCAACAAGATAGGAGCATAGGTGCAAGGATGCAACTACGAGTCAGAACAGATTATATTGTGTAAAATAATTCTCCACCAGATGACTCATACAAAGGACAATTTATTAAAAATGTATATTTTTCCTTGAGAAAAACTGCAAAGCTAAGCTCATCGTTTCAAACTGCCTTGTGCTTCTGCACTACACGCTTGGCTCGGTGACAACGTCAWATTGTCCTGTAATGTACAATCACACACGTGTGATAAAATCCTCACTGCTCTGATTTAACAACATCCCCTCTCGACTCCTGCTGAGTCTGAGCTGCCGGGTCACTGTTGGTGACATGGGCCATTTACAGACACCAGGGGGAGAGGGCAGACTTTAACGTCAGGGAGATCTGTGGCATCTTCAAATTCAAGACATTTAGTAAAACAACAAAACATTAAATAGATCAAGTTTCATGTCTAGGTTAGAGATAAACCAGTTGGCTGATAGTGGCTCATTTTTAAAAAAAATTGACAATTGAGCACACTGAAGCAAATTTGATTAAGTAGGAAAATGGAGCCAGCTTATTTAGTTTATGTGATCCAGAATGTATTTCTGTTTTATTTTTAGTTCTTCTGGAACTGTTGTTAAATATGTTTAAGTTAAAGTTGCAGTTGGTAGTCCTAAGGAAACTGTAGACTTAGCATGAAAATTTGACCAAACACACATTACAGGTG
>NW_013952543.1:192505-194640 GCF_001266775.1 Austrofundulus limnaeus
GAACCCTTTGTACGAACAAAAGTAAGAGAAATTTAGGATAAAAATACGAACATGTTCTTGCATGAGGCCCAATGTTCCTAACGGTGTGCAGCTGTGATGGGTTGTGTATAAGTTAATAGGGTGTCAGAATGGTATTTATTTATACTTCTCATCCAACCACAATTAAATTCACTCTATCCAGGAGACACAATTTATCAGGATAGTATTTTTAAGTAATAACAACTCAGAATAAAATAGGAGTAACGACTTTCTACTTCTTACCTTTTAAAAAAAAATGTAGAAAGTACAGATAATTGTGTAAAAATGTAATGAGTAAAAGTAAAAAGTATGCTGAAAAATAATTACTCAAGTAAAGTACAGATAGCCAAAGTTACTTTACAACTCTGCTCGTATTGACCTGGCATTGTGGGGACCGAAGTGCAGGTCCCCACGAGGCTGCTTTTTTGGGAAAATTTTCTCCACATTGTAGCCCCCACCCCACCCCACACACACACACACACACACAAACACACCTACTATGTCTCTCTATGCTTGTGGGGACTTTCCATTGGCCTCCATTCATTTTTTGGAAATAACCCTGACCATTTACCCTACCTGACCCTAAAACTGACCTAAACTCAGTTCACACCTTGGTCCTAAACGGTCCAAATTAGCATCCGAAGTGGGGACCGGATATTGGTCACCATGATGCACATTCGGTCCCAATGAGCCTGCTTTTTTCAGGGAAGTAGTTCCCATGATGTAGCAAAAACGTGCCCATGCACACACAAACACAAACACAATTTATACTACTGTTGGGCAAAATCGTATTGTGTGCAGTGAATTCTCAAAAAAACTGTCAATTAAAATTTGCCACTTAGCAATTATTGCAGTGAGTACCACGTGATGACATGCAGTATTTTTATGTGCAACAGACTCACTACCAAGCGCACATGTCAGTCTGTGGCACAATGCATTGCACTAAAGATATGTTACCACTCAACAATATGGCGAAGGTGAGTTTCAATTCATAACTTACTATTTTAACCTGCTAAAATGAAGTTAGTTTGACCGATGATTTGTCAGTATAATTTTACAACACAGAGTAATTGATTGAGTCAAAAACGTGCAGGCGCAATTGTCATCTATTAATCGTCATATTAATCAATATCAGCTAAATAACACAATTAATATGATAATTTTTTTGCCAATATTGCCCAACTCTAATTTATACTAATAACAGTGTATTCAGTTCAACTGGACATTTTAACTGAAGTATTGTTTCAAGTTACCTGGTGCAACACACACACTGACTACTCAACAAGCAGTTAAAACCATCCAGTTCAGCCAGTCAGGACCAACCAACTGTAACTGTCCCTTTAAGAGCGAACAGTTTGTCTTTTCACATTCTGCATCACAGGAGAGATGCTCATTAAAAGCGCCTCCATTCCTCACTGTTTCATCAAGTGAGACTGCCAAGCTCTTTAACTCAGTGTTCTTGATGTTTGTGCTGTTTGTGTAAAAACCCATCTGTTTCCTCGCCTCTCTGTTGGCAGAAGGTCCACCTCATCCGTATGCTTCTCTTTTTGAAGTCATGTCAAAATCTCATTTTTATGCATCTAAGATATCCAACTTGTCATCAGCACTCAGGCAAAAGTCAAGGAGGGCACTCCTTAAATAGCTCCTTTTATTTCCTYGTATACAATGCACCCAGAAACAAGGACAGCAGGAGATTTATGGCCAGGAGATTTTATGATCTGTAGAGCTGCAAGGATTAGTTGACTAACTAACTGATTGACAGGAGAATAATAAATGTTGTTTTATGAGAGGTAAAAGAAAAATGTTTGTCATTTTCCACTTGACAACATGAGGAATTCTTGTTTTTTGTTCTCACACATTATGGCTAATTTAWTATAATGAGGACTTTTTCTTTCTTCAGTGATGAAAGTTGTAGCTAAAATAAACTCAAATTAAAGATATTTCCATGAAGAAATGCATATCATCCTTCCATGCCAAAGTTTGAACTAAAATCTTCTCAGGCATTAATCTTCTTAAATTCTCACGTTCATTAAACATCCATCCATCCATCCATCCATCCATCCATCCATCCATCCATCCATCTATCCATCCATCCATCCATCCATCTATCCATCCAT
>NW_013952543.1:194727-198569 GCF_001266775.1 Austrofundulus limnaeus
CCCACGCATGCACGGAGAGAACATGCAAACTCTACCCAGAAAGGTCCCCGGGCCGGGATTTGATCCAGCAACCTTCTTGCTGAGAGGCAACAGCTTTAGCAACTCATTCATTGAACAATAAAGAAAAAACAACGTGCACAGGAACTCATTTAGGGGGTGCAACGATACAGCAAATTCACGATTAAGTTCGGTTCGATAGTTTAGTCTCATGGTTTGATATTTTTTCGATACAAAAAGGAGAAATGTCCATGCCCTTATTAACTTGTAATTTATTTAAATTTATTATGAGCGTGTTTAACCTGAAAAGTACAGTCTTTAAATTAAATGTTGCTGAAACAGCAAGTTTCTCAGTGGATCTGCACTCGACAATGCAGCCTAGGTGGAGTAGTCGAACACAGATCCACTGATCCTTTAACATCTTCAGAAGACAAGTTGAAAATATACACTTTAAAAATCTGCATTGTTTGAAAGTGTACTCTAGTAGATGAAATCATAAAGGTGGGGGTCCTTTTTCTAAAAATTGCCCCCCCCCTTTTTAAACATTTTTTAGCAAGAACAGGTGTCCAACATTAGCATCATACCTGCACACAGAATATGTTAGGGATAATGTTCAGCTACGATCACACAACATTTAGCTCAATATCTGTAAAGTCTGACCAGTGGTTCATGAAATATTACACAGACACAAGCAAAAACATTATTGCCTACCCTTCACCTTTTAGCAGTGAGCAAAAAAAAGTTATAAAGAACAAATAATAAAAAAAAACTGTCTGTTGGCACCCTAATATTTTCTTTAGTATAATTCCACTAATCCTTATGAGACCTTCAACACTGATATTAAAGCTTGAACTTGTAAAAAAAAAAGCTGTCAATGTGCTTCTGGTTCTGATGTGAGGTTAATGAGATGAGCTACGTGTGAATGGGAAAAAAGAGTGCAACCTAATCCACACCTCAGTAACTTCCCTCCAGAGCACCACTTGTTCCCTCTCTGGATTAAATATAAAGCAAATTTATACCAGAGTAAGAAATAAAATCACTACAAAATTCTTATTCTGGGCAGCTGTGCCAGATGTAGACAGTGCAGAAATATAATTTCATAAGGCAAGAACCATCAGAGAAAAATCAACTTCACGGCACAAATCAGTCACACAAAAACATCGACTGTTGCTAAATCGTTTTATGATTTCACAAGCCTCATCCATCACAAAGCTACAGTTTGAAGGCCGGAAATCGGCATCAGAATAATTATCCCTTTGAAGGCACATCAACATGTTAAAAAAAGAAAGAAAGGAGAAAAAAGGCACAAATAAATATAGCTCAGTTCGCTGTCTGAAAGCTGGCAGGTAATTTTCTCCAGCTGCTCAAAGTGTGACAATCCCACAGGGAATGAAATCTAATATTAACAGCAAATTATTATGTGGGAACTGTTCTTCCATGACCTGCTGCTGTACCTGTGTGACTAACTCAATCTGAGTAATTGAGATATGTTAGCAACAAGAATACCRTCCTGCTGTGACAGCAGCGGGTCACGCAGAGTGTAGTGGGACTCCAAACACGCCTCGGCACTGCATCTCATTTACATATCTATATATGCTTTAACTGACAGGGTCTCWTCTTTCTCTGTGATGCTGGTTTTGTTTGGAAGTTTATCTGGTGGATTTTAAATGACAGCAAAGCAGCAACTCGTGCTGTACAAAAGTAAACGCCCAGGGGGGGATAATTCACGCCATTTATAAGTCTTACTATGGATATTATTGGAAAGACACCGAGTCAGTGTTAGCATACAGTTTTTTGTGTTCTTATGTCAGCTGAATTGCTCTTTAAGACCAAAAGCAGAAAGTGTGAAGTGACACTAAATGTTAGGTTCAGTTTATCACCTGATGCTGGAGCTAAATGATGCTCACAGGTTTACTGTGAGATCTCAAAATCCACTAGACAATGTTGATGAAACTAAACTCAAAAACGTAATCACTGGATGAACATCCACTACTGATTGTGAGAATCAAGATGGCTGCCACAGCTAAGTATCCTCCGCAAACACAGGGCAGCCTGATGGCTCAGTGGTTAACAAACAGCAAGAAGGTCTTGGGTTCAATCTCTTGTTCGGACTTGGGGTCTTTCTGTGTGGAGTTTGCATGTTCTCCATATGCTTGCGTGGGTTTTTTCTGGGTTCTCTTTTTTCCTCCCACAAACCAAAAAACGCACAATAAGTTGCCTTCAGGCAAATCCCATTGAGATCTGTGATCTCAATGGGATTTGCCGGCTTAAATAAAGGTAAATAAATAAATAAAACACAAAAATGGCTATAACTCAGCCAGTTCTACTATATTGAGTTAAAACTTGCAATCTGAGAGCCATTATGAACAAAAACACAGAATGCTAACTAATCAAGTGAGATCTATTTTTCAAACATTTGGAGTCAGTCCTACTCAAAATGGTCCCAACAGCCAACTGACCTTAGGAAACACATCAATGACTACTACAACACATCCAAATTACATTTTTTATGGATACTAATGCATTTGCTCAAAGTCTGGATTTTACAATGAATCATGGTCTACACCAGGGGTGCCCAACCTTTTTTGAACCAAGAGCTACTTTTGAAGTTGGCAGTTTGCTGAGATCTACTCGTCCAGTCTCAGTATCAAAAAAACACGTTTTTCGTCTCCCTGCTCCTCACTTCTTTAAATTAAATAAAGCAGAACTTAATGTGTTACTAGTTTTATTTAATTTAAAATATTGTCAAACAAAACTATCTACTTAACCATATATTTACCTACAAAAAAAGAAAAGATAAACTCCTTACTTAACTCCTGACAGAGAAACAGAAGAGTGATGCTTGAACTTTTTTCAACGTCAAAGCACACAATATAAAACTCTCTCGTTTATACTATTACAAAAAGTGACTTACGATGGTGTAGATTCACAAATCTCCAACAACTATTTCAAACCTCAATCTCTGTGCAGCATGCAGTATGTGTGTCATCTGCAGGTGTTGAAGAGCTCAGTCCCTCACTGGTCCAGACTACTGGCCCCAAAGGTCCATTCAAAGAGTTCCACCTGTTCACCACCTATCAGAAAAGACACAAACACACAGCCACGTTAGGTAGAGAAAACAAGGGCACACCCAAACTGCAAAATAAATAAATAAATAACACAAAGGTGCCAGTCAGTGTATAAGGCACTAGTCTGGTCTAAAATGTAATAAAAAAACAACATTCAGACACATTGTGACAAGTCTAGAGGAGACATCTTTTTATGCAAGAAGCTATATAAAAATAAATGTATGTCTACCTTAGTGGGACTTMTGACACTGAGAGGAGGCCAGGGTCTCATAGGTGGGCAGTATGAGGTGGATGAGAGGTGCAGGCAGGGCCGGATTAACACTTCGCAGTACCCTGGGCAACAATATTCAAGGGCCCCATCATCACGACCCAAGGATTACCATAGTCTGGTAAATACAGAGTAAATTATTGCAATGTATTGTAAATATACTCAATACCTCAAATTCTAAGCGTATTTTGATGTACAAATGCTCATAGAACTACAAATACACTAGTATGTCCTCTTGTCAATGACAATCCTTTACAAGATGCTATAAAAACAAAACACATCAGTATTCAATTCAAGATACTTTATTGTCATTCACATCACGTATTACATGAGTTGGAATGAAATTAAGAGTCACAGCCCCAGTTACATCCAAATATAAAAATATGAAATATAAAAGTATAAGATATAAAATATAAAGTCGCTACAAGAGCACAAATCAGTATAATCTGGTAAACATGACCCACTACATTGAGATCGAGGGAAGTGTCCGCCATTTTCACAAAAGCAAC
>NW_013952543.1:199323-202251 GCF_001266775.1 Austrofundulus limnaeus
CCGGGAGGCTCTGCTCAGAAGGCAGGTGGTCAGAAGAACGTCTCCTATCCATCATCTCATCTGCTGAAGTAGCTTGCGCACGCTTGTGGTGCGTTCAAAGACGGCTCAGGAAAACGCATTACCATATGTTAATAATGGATAAAACAGCTGTAACGGCTGAGAAAAGTGCGGGGGACAATAGAGTACAGATGCAGGAAGTGCGGGGACTCAGGGAGACACGTCTCACGCATATCCCGCATCCGTTATGTCCGTGCCTTCACTGCCCAGGGCCCTTTAGAGACCGTGGGCCCCTGGGCAATTGCCCAATTGCCCATATGGTTAATCCGGCCTTGGGCGCAGGCAGGTCTCCAGATGATCATCAGTAGATCTGTTCTTGGACTTGATGATTTTCATGTGAGAGAAAGCTGAATCAAGTTCAAAGCACCTCTTCTGATGGTGGGATATGCTCCCTTTGATAGCAGACTGCAGAACTCTCCATTCATGCCACTTGTTGCTCTGGATTTGATCCCAATGTCATTTTGCAGAGTCAAAATCTCATTTTCACCACCGGAGCAGTCCAGACTGAAACACGAATTTGGACACATCCATCCACCCTGGTGGACAACTGCATGTCTTTATAGCAGCCACAATCTCACTTTTATTTTTAAAATCGCGGTAAAGCACGTCTGCAGCATCAAACGCTTCTTTCATAACTTGGTCATTGCTGAAAGATGTTTTTTTGTGTTGAGGCAGGTACGGGGCTGCATTAGCAGCCTTAACTTAGGAGAGGAAATCTATCTCATAGCGTTTGTTTATTGTTTTGAAAGAAATGCAGTTCCATGTTATCCTTTTTGGACAAGCCAAGGCAGCACTCAAATTACATATGAGTCCTCTTCCCACTCCAGGTGAAAATAATAAGTTTTTATTTGCTTGTTAGCTGTCTTTCGTTCATTTTTTTTCCGCCTCGCTGCCATGTTTTAACACGTGACCCTAATCTCGCGAGACCATGTTTGGAGTGCTGTTTCACAGCACCCAAAACTCGCGAGACTGGAGCGCATTCAAGAATGCAATGTTAAACAAACGTTGACAAGGTTGCGTTCAAGAATGCAATGTTAAACAAACGTTGCAAAGAGTGCGTTGAAGACTGCAATGTTAAACAAACGTTGCAAAGAGTGCGTTGAAGACTGCAATGTTAAACAAACACATGTTGCATTCGACAAGAGCGCGTTTAAGGCTGCAATGTTAAACAATGTTGCATTCTACAAGCTCCGCGATCCATTGCTCTGCAATCGACTGCTAACCAGCTAAAGATCGAACGGTCGATCCCGATTGACTGGTTGGCCTTGCCTGGTCTACACATACAGTACTGATGCCTACCAGGGATATAACAATACATCGATCAATATCGATATAACAATTTGAATGGTTAATGATTCAGTTATATCAAGGTAAAATGAAAATATCAATATATATCGTCATCATGTGCTCGATGTGAATCGATATCATATGCCCATCTAACATAGTCATTGTGTTAGAGGCACATTTTCTCATTATCGATAGCAGACTTGTGAAATGAATTGAATCAAAGTCGTATCGTGACACACTTTGTGATATCGAGAAATAACGAATCGTCATCCAAACRCATCAATATAATATTGTATCGTGATAAAGCTGGKGATTTACACCCTTGATGCCTACATTTCTTTTTCAGTTACACTTATTTTAAACATTGTTCATATCTACCTGTTCCAGCTGTGCTCTACAACCATTCCAACACCCAGCAACTCTACAGGAAGACATAAAAAACCAACATAACTATTTATAAGTACATTTTTATATAAAACTCCACAAAAAACAGCTGTAAATGACCAAAAGCCTAAAGTTGAATGTCAAACATATGGAACTAATACTAATACTCGTGCTTAAAATAAGGCACTGCTTTAGCTTCTGAAAAACTTGAATATCAGAAGGAGTCACAAATGTAGTGGGGCATGCAGCACCTTATTTTTTTTTACACATGAGCATTAGTATCTGTAAAAAGGTCAGTTTAACAAATATTAACATAAAATGTGGTGGTGGATGGGCATGAGCCAGATACAGGCTTACTGGTATGCCCTGATTTTAAAAAGTCACAGTTTCAAAACTGCTAAAATTTTCYGTTATACCGTTCCTGCGGTATAAGCATTTTTATTTATGTCTAATCAGAGAGAAAGTACAGGT
Organism: Austrofundulus limnaeus; assembly: GCF_001266775.1. NCBI lineage: Eukaryota > Metazoa > Chordata > Actinopteri > Cyprinodontiformes > Rivulidae > Austrofundulus > Austrofundulus limnaeus. Next base: position 201,523 of record NW_013952543.1, read on the forward strand.
GAAATCCCTTCAGTTGTGTTGAGCTGCAGAGTCAAGAACCCTACCCCCATGCACCTCTGTATAGCTGCAAGCTCTGCAGGTACAATTCAAATTCAGTTCCTGCTGGCACAAGATTTATCCCATACATATTGTGCTGGTCACAACTTGTCTGCAATAATTTTTTGGAGTTGTTGGATTGAGTATTTAACTAGTTTCAAGTGAAATGCAAAAGTTATCTCTGTAGTGAAAGCCAAAAGTAGAGTGTGTCTTTAGCTGGACACACATTTCATATAGCTTGATACCTACTTGTGATTTTTGTTGTCGATATTATATGGTGAAAATTTCATGTCATTAGCACCTCTAGTAATATATTTACTGAGAAAAATGGTGACGTGTTCAATACTTATTTTACCTGCTGTACTTTGTGAAAAAAGACACACAAATATGTTGTCATTATTTGTTTATTTGTCAGGGACCATRTACAGAAAAAAATGTGTTAATTGTGCAACAATGCTCTGTAGCAGATAATAAATTTCTGTAACAGGAATACAAATGGTGCACACATTCTGATCATATAAAAACACAAAAAAGTTTAAAAGTCAATACTGATGTTCTGGATTCTTAACCACCCCCCACTCACCACCACCACCACCATCTAGATGTTTCTGTAATTTGTTCTGGGCCTGTATTTACCAAACTCCTCAGTTACTCTTAAGAATGCTTTTCAGAATATTTTTTCACATTTTTTTT
>NW_013952543.1:206536-207854 GCF_001266775.1 Austrofundulus limnaeus
AGATAATTAAAGATGACTAAAAATAGAAAAAATCTTTTCTTTTTTAGTTTTTAAATACCAATTTCAAAATGACTCCTTTTAGAGCTGTAATTTTAATACCATGATAATGCAAAATTGTGATATTTTTGCCTGAGGTTGTCATTAGCACTTGTAAGTTTTGCACATCCTGCGCACCTTGTCTGTTAGTAAAATATCTCCTGAACCACTGARCAGATGTTAGTGAAACTCCCTGAAAGTAATCAATGGATATCTATGCAAAGGTTATTGTCAATTCAGATCGAAGATTGCCGCCACAGCTGATCAAACTTAGCCAACATGAGAGCTATTAAATCTTGCAAGAACTGACAATATCGCATGAGCTTGTGCATGACATCATTTACAACATTTGATTCAAACAGCTACAACACTTTCATTTCTCATCATAAGATGATTTTCTGTCATGAAAGGTGCCGGACAACGTGCATTMCTTCGAGGCATGGTTGGTCTTTAATTAAACGTTGTAAACAGACTGTTGATGTTATTGCACCTAACTATAATAATAATAATGTCAAACATTTTATAACCTGCACCTGAAACAGCTCTGCTTTCTTRAGAAGATCCAGTATACTGATGATTACAGACTATATAAATATATTGTAGACCTCCTCTGTGTTGTAACAGATCCCCGTGTGACCAATTAATCAGCATGAAAAGTGTTGCCATCGCAGTTCAAAGAATTTGTAAGACTTCAGTGTAATGGCTTGCACCTCTCCTGTCCAAGAAATTATTTTTAATTGTCTCGTTAAAAGATGATGTTGCTGTGAGCTGGAGAAAACAATAACAGCTCTGTTTCCGCCTGACTGAAGCGGATCTTTAAAGCTTCCCGTTTACCTGTGCAAAGCTGAAAGCCCAGACGTCCTTTATGTTACCACAGCAACCTGGTTGGGTCTTTGAAACTCCTGCAAAAATAGAAAGAAAAAAAAATACAATAACTGAATAGTTTACTTTGAAGCAGCAAGCAACAGTCAACAGCACAAAACAATGACCCCATTAAAAAGATTGTCACTAAAGGCTTGTTTTCTTCTTTGCAACTGGTTGAAAAACTGCTGGAGTGAAACAATTTGACCTTAAAATATACTGTAGTTTGGGTGTGTTTAGTACTTTACACGTCTTTGAACGAAATATCTAACACTTTACTTGTTAGGAAGCAATCAAACAAACCTAAATAATTAAATTAACAATTTATAAAATACACACAAAATGTTTTATTAGTTTGGGAATTAAAAAACATTTCAATTATCTTTTTAATAACTATGCAAAATAATATACTGTATATATA
>NW_013952543.1:208059-209203 GCF_001266775.1 Austrofundulus limnaeus
ATATATATATCAGTAGAATTTACACAAAATTATAGGAAAAAATTACAGTAAATAAAAAAGACTTTCAAAGCGCCTTTTTAAAATCTCTGATTATGAAAAGGTTGGCTGACACAAAACTTTAAATTCATAATAGTACACTCCAAAACAAATGCTAATAACATTTCTTGATAGTTCTATTTCTTTACTCACAAGAAAACACCATATGGCATTCCAAATAATTGGCTTTAGGTTTGTGAACACAGTAATACCCTAGCTTTTTTTAATTTGACCTATATAGACTTGTTTACGAAAACAGCTTTAATCTTGAGTCTTCATTTTAACTAAACAACGAGGTGAAAACAGGCATACCAACTAAATCAACAGCTTTACCTTACTTACTCCAGCGAAAACCATTTTTTTCCAACTAACCTGAAGTGRGGCATGGCGCTGTTTTTGATTGACAGTGACTCTGACCAATCAAAACGCTCTTCCGTAAACACACGCAGTATAACCAATGAAAGATTGGGGACGTTGTGACTGACAGTCACTTTAACCAATCAAGTCTTTCTGTCAGTGAATCATGTAGCGTGACCAAGAAGTTCAGGAAGTGCTTTATTATGAAGCTGTTTAGATTATGGCAGGGAAATAAAACACAGTTAAAGCTGGTGTTTTTAGCTAGTAGAAACATGTCGAAAACATGCAGTGAGCGCGGTGTGGCAGACGGTGATAACAGCAGGTCCATTCATTCAGATTCCATCGAGGAGGTTCATAAAGTCCCTCTGCAGGTCATCATCAGACCGTTTCCTCCGGAGCTGGACGAGCAGAAAGTCCAGAGTCTCATGGACACGATTAAGGTAAATGACAGTATTTCATTGTATCATTGAAAAGTTCCTACTTGGGCAGAAATAAACTGCGGTGTTGAAGTTAGCCAGAGAATAATAAGACACACTCGCTTTGAACATATTTTTGTGAAGCTTCTATAAACACACATGCTAACTAAACAGATTAAAATGTGCAACATGCACTAGCTGTCCATAGGCTACATTTACAAAAAAAATCATTTGAATAACAAATATCTCGTGGTTGACAAGACTTCACAAGTTCTTACTAAAGATAACTATTGGTTTTAAAGTATTTTTTATATAAAATGTTACCTTTACTATTA
>NW_013952543.1:210078-213717 GCF_001266775.1 Austrofundulus limnaeus
GTATATAACTGTCTAAAATAGTTTATTTTAATAATGAGTTTACTGCTTCTAAAGGCCCTGTCACTAYGGTGTTTTTGACAACTTATGGCAACTTGTGAAAAGTTTGGAGATGTCTGTGTTGAAGATGGAATATAAAAAATCAACTGGAAGCCTCTTAGGCATGTACACACTGTAATGCTAACTAGTTGATCAAATATCTAACTTTTATTAGTAATTTAGTGGAAAAAACATTTTCATAAGTTGTCCAAATGCCGTAGTGTGACAGAGCATGGACATACTGGAAATGTAGCTCTGACGCTGCTGGAGGGAGGCACATATAAATCTGAGACATGTTSACTCTCTTCCTGTTTAAAGTAAATGAACTAAAGTGACCCCAGTATAAAATATAAGGCTGTATCTAAAATCCTATCTCATGAACCAATGGACAGATTTTACTGAAACTCTCAAAGTAATATTTGATGTACCTCTACAAAACAAAAATAGCCATACATATAATTATTCTGACGGTTGTTGAACTCAGATTTATTGTGTAAGTAGCTGAGAGTCGTTCCCGACACACATTAACTGGTCACCTGGGATTCTTTAGAAGCTTTCAGCAGGCAAGACGATGGTGATATACCTTCCTTCGAGGAATCATGTTTCTTTAGTATTCCTACACAAGTCACTCTGATGGGTTATAACTTCACTAACCCATCAACTGCAGTATTACTTTTAGTCACAATAATTAAAAAACAGTCAACGGTTAATGAGTTCAATATGTTATTTTCCCTTTAAAGATGTTTTTGTTTTACTTGCATACCTCAGCATCAAAGCTATTGTGTGCTCTAATYGACGTTTTGTGTTTCCTTCCAGGAGACGACAGACATCAGCGTTGTTCCTCCCATTGATGTGCTCTGGATCAAAGGCAGAGAAGGAGGAAATTACTATTACTCGTTCGGAGGCTGTCACAGGTTTGCTGCGTTTCAGAGGCTGAACATGCCAACCATCCCAGCTAAAATCATCAGATCAAACGTGTCCGACCTCAGAACCTACCTGGGGGCTTCAACACCCGATCTGCTGTGATGCCTATTCTTTTTATTTCATTTTTCATACGCATCTTTTTAGATTGACCACACAGAAAATGAAAGTGTTGGTTGTTTCTGGTGGCTGCAGTACACAGGGTTTACCAGCAGAGGGGAATAAAACTCTAAATAAACACACAGCTGATGCGCAACCGCTTTAATTTAAACATGTTTTTACTATTTAATAAATGTTATCCATCAGAGATGGGTCTGTATTAATCTAGAAATAAATAATAAATGAGACACAAAGATAATTGAAATGTAATTTGTTGTCAGTTATTCTCTAAAAAACAATGACGGTGTTATTTGTTTACATTTATTGCAAGAGAACCACAGTTTTTACAATTAACTTATAAAATATAAATACTGTATTTTCTTATGCAGAAGTTAACATGTATCAGAAATTTCAGTCTTGTCTTTTTTCTGTTTTATGTAAATTTATTTGTTTATTTTTGTTGTTTACACCAGGGGTGTCAAACTCATTTTCACTGAGGGCCACATGAGCGTTCTTTGACGTTTCATGTTTAACTTTGACTAAACAGTGTTTTAATATGTCCTCTTTTAAACACTGATAAGAAGTGTATGACTGACTAAATCTGAAATAAATACAGAAAAATTATTAAAAGTAAAGGCAGATTTAGTTTATGGTTGATGCTGACTTTAAAGCAGCTTATTTTCAGACATTAATACTGTGCTATCCAACTAAATTGCTCAGGGGCAGGAATTTATTAAATTTATTTTTATTTCGTTTATTTTTATTAAATTTATTTTGTTGCATTTAATGATAAATTTAAAGTTTACCATTCATATTAGAAACAATTTTCATGTTTTTTTTGTTTTTTTTTTGGTTGTGGGTACCCCCGCTGGCAGGCCACGCGGGAGTCACCCGCAGACCACATTTGGCCCACGGGCCTTGTGTTTGACACATGTGGTTTACACTATAACAACCAAATCTAAGAAGTAGTCTGTAAAATACCTAATGTGAAGAAAAACAGTCCTGCCAAAAACTGTTACAAAAAAATTGTTAGAGGTAAACACATTAGATGAATAAATCTCTCTCTCTCTCTTTCTCTCTCTCTCTCTCTCTCTCTCTCTCCATGCTCAATCAGTTCTGACGGGGATGTTCGAGCAGATGTTTTGTTAGATGAATCAGATGTTCTTACAAAATCAGACAAAATGCTGTTGAGTTGTGCAGAATTACCTCATTCTGCTCGTCATCAGTCTGTTATTGTTATCATCTGTGATCTATGAGAAAAAAATAAACAAATGTGCACTCTGAAACAATGAATGCTCATTTTATATAAAAATCCTTAACAAAAGACCGTGCAATGGTTTATATTGTAGCACTAATTGTAAAGAGTGTGAATTGTTTGTTATTGAACATRACCTGGATGTTTTCAGTAAATGCGTAAAGAAATAATTTTCTATCTTGTTTATTATGGTGTCTGACCTTGAGTCTGGCTCCACATATTAAATCAGGTCAGACAGCAGTTCCCCTGCCTCTGCCTGGCAGGAAGGAACTGTAGTTTTACAAAATAATATAGGTAAAATATAGACTAGGTCTTTCCGACATCGGTGCTCTCACAATGTGAGCGCCTTGCTGCTTGACGATCTCCCTTTGTGACCATCGAGGAAATGAAGGGCGACCCAGGGCAGCTTTTACCGCCCGCCCCCTAAACAACTCTAAAGTTCTCCTCTGAATCGTCGCGTGTGAGAAGATTTCCTGTAGCTCACTGACTGTCTGGAAGTAACCGTATCCTCAAAGGGGTTTTGACACGCAACACCGGTAAGAAAAAAAATGCATTGCACCTGTTGCTTGTGGGAGCAGTTTCCATGGGTGGTTTTTCACACTTCACCTTTGAAGGTTTAAAACAACCAAGAGTTMAGAGGAGAAACAGCCTGAGGCCACTTTGTCAATTTATTTATTTATAGTGAACGAAACAAACTTGCTTATTCGTCACTTGCAGGTTTAATCAGACGGCTCCCTGAAATCCTAAATTAGTGTGATTTTTGTTTGAGCTAGTTTGATCACCTGATAAAACATTTATAAAGATGAACTGAGGGAGTTTTACTTGTTGCAGTGAAGAAACCAACACTGAGAAAAAAAAGTTGTTGCATACATATTTTGTTTTTCTTTATTAAAAATAACTTTATGGGTTTAAATTCTTTTCTGTTGGACTTGACTTCTTTCTTGTGTGTGTAAAAGGGGGAAAAGAGGTAAAATCCAACCGAATAGTTGTTGGTTTACCTTAAAAGCTGACATATTGTTCCAGGCTTCAGAGGAAACATACTGTGTGCATGTCACATCAGATTCTGATTGAACATTTTCAAAAGTTGTGATTAATATGTTAAAGGTACATTTTCGGCTGTTAACAACTCATAAMAGCAATTCGGAAATATAGTTTTGCAAAGTACTTTACCAACTAATATGTCTAAAGAAGCCTTTTCTGCAGGGACAAGCTGCAGAGTGAGAAACGAGCAAGAGGAATAAAAGGTGCAAGAACTGGAAATGGTTTTGATAGCGTAATAAAATGTCTTAAGGGAAAGGTGAGTGTTGTAAACAAGTTTTATATATAAC
>NW_013952543.1:213731-218652 GCF_001266775.1 Austrofundulus limnaeus
GCAGAAGGAAGAAAAAATCTTATATCTGCACCTTTTTACATCAAAAGAAATTCAAACAATAATAAAAAACTACTCTAAGTTTCCAGTATCAGGTTTGCATTGCTATTAAATCGCATTGATTTCTTAAGTGAGTTTTTTCAAGTCTTTAAAACCTCTGCTGTGTTTGCAGTTTGTCCACACAAACAGAAGAGTTGATGAAACATCTGGAATATCTGTATTCCAGATATTTTGTGATAATATTTTTTTCTTTTAAGTTATGAAAATTCTTCTGTCTACATTATTGTAACAAAACTACTGAAGTCCTGTTAACTGGTTTCAGGAGTGATCTCCTGGAATGAGAATGTCCACTTTATGGTGAATAATCAGCTAAAGATTCTTTTGAAGCTTTTTTAGTTTTTTCTGTGGTACTGTTTACCATCATCTCTCAGTTATTAACCGTTTCATGACACTACGTCTTCATAAACTTGTATTTAACCAGACTTTTTTTAAGGCAAGTCTGGGACTGAAGACAGTCTAAAATACTTGTTTTGAACTGTGGGAGGAAACCTGAGTACTGGGAGAAAACCCAGAACATTCAAGCTTCACACAAAAAGACCCAACTCTGAACCTTGGATCTTGCTGTGAGGCAACGGTGCTAAACACTAATCCACTGTGCTGCCAGTGTGATGGTGGTAGGATCAGGATGAAGTGAGACACATGGGGAGGAAAATGCAAAAATGACTCCATTGTTGTTTATAGTTCATAACATAGTTATGGGTATGTATGATGCTGTGTCAAAGTTTCTGAAATACTTTCTATCTAATAAATTTCAAAAATGTATCTGTTGGAACCAAACACTTTTCAAACATCTCCACTTTGGAAAGAGTTTTTAAAAGTGTCAGTTTTTTTCTCATCAACTATTCTGTTTGTGTGGACAAACTGCAAACAGCAGAAATCGGCTGCGGTGTGGATGGGTCTTACATGTTCTCAGTGACACTACAAAGATTACAACAGATTGTGTGACTGTGAAAAAACAAGACGTTCTGGAACTTGGGATTGYTCTCCAACAGGTTTTAAATTTCAACATGACTAACCAGAGCGGGTCCAACTAGAGTATTCTGTTTTCATCCCACCCCCGAGTATCAGTGCATTTTTTAATTTAAGATGTTACAATGTGGTGCAATCGTACAATCTGCTTAAACTAGACAAAGTAGTCTGTTGTTGGAAAACCTGCAGATCTAGCTGCAGCTTATTGTGGATCTCCTTGCATTTGTCCACATTAAAAATGCAAACTCAGAAGTGATATCTGGTTAGCCAGCTCACCCATTTGTTCCGCTCAGGGAGGCGTTCCAGAGAAATCCTCCTGAGAGTTTTTGTTTAAGGGTCGACGAGGATTTCTCACAGCTTCCTATCCGGAATTCCCTCAGACTTCTGGTGGCAGCAGGCGTGTAATTTGGGCCAGATTTGCGAGGCCGTGTCCACTGATCCTCTGACCTCACTGCAGAGAGACATTGTACATAAACCTTTCTGTGTCGCTCTGTAAAAGAATACTCTGGATATAATAGCAAAAGGTTGTATTTACCACACAGTCTTCAAACGTCTAATGTAACTCTGTTGGCTTAAACGTTTACATGGAAATTTGCTCTGATCCATCCAGCCAAGCAGATTGCCACCAATCAGAGACAGTTATTAGAAAGCTTGATTCTCAATGATTATGCACTTCATCTTTGTTTTTTAACATTAGTATGTTCATTTAATTAAAGTGTAGTGTCTACTAAAACATTAAGAAAATTCACTAAAGCATTTCAACCATTGGTGGAAAATATATGTTCTAAGTTGACGACTCTTTTCCTGCTCTTGGATGTCATTTTAACTCATCCGGTGAAATTTTATTAAAAAAAAAAAAGATTGATTTCCATTTTTTTACATTTGCTCTGAAAGTGCCCTCATTAATCACAGTGCCTGAGGGCTTTATGCTTCGGCTTTGACTGGACAAAAATGTTGTAGATGAGTATAAATTATTTGAAAAAGATTAACAAAAGTGCTGTAATGTTAGTGAGAATATGATGACTCTAACTGAAGAGATTTATGGAGGGCACATAAATTACTTCTGAGGGGATTTATTTTAAAATAAAGKTGATTAGCATAAATATGTTTTTTTTTATTTAAAATGAGACAAAACCAGAATTGTTAAGGATGCACTGAGTTGGGGTTTAGTGGCTGAAGCACCACTAAACAAAGCTAAAYTTTGTCTGTATAACTAACAATGGTTACCTTTTTGTGGAAAGGCTCGGTGTAATAATGTCTTCATAGCTGTAAATAGCTCATTGAASTACCTCAGGTTGGARAAATAAAGATGTGAAAGGACAAACTGAGCTGGTTGTTRGTCTGAATGCAGCCTCAGTCACAGCAGAATGCTTAGAACAACTCCTGTCACCAACATTTCATTATGTTTCATGTAAATCCTTTGTGTCATTGTCAGTTCAGTATTATAGGACATAGTTACTAACATAGATGGATTTCTGTAGTTATTAGGAAATGGCAAATAGCAGCTAGCTGTAGCACCTCTGGTGCAGCTTCGGGCATTAATTTTATTATGTTTTTGCTAGAGTAACCAAGTAATGCAAAACTGTCAACAATGTAAAGGTTTCTAAAATAATGCTGAAGAATGAARYCATTTTAAGAAGTTAAATTTACTTGGACTGTRTTTAGGTAATAATAGCAGGTCCAAGCTCTTTCAAAAGGGATTTWATCAACCAAAAACTTMCAGTCTTCTAARTTTTATTGAGCTTTAATGTAAACACTTTTTATCCTTTACATTGTTGTCAGTTTTGCATTATTGTGGAGGAATTAAAAAAGTTTATGCTGTAAGTGCACCAGAAGTGCAATAGCTAGCTGCTGCTGGCACTATTTGAGCTTTTAAATAACACAAAAGTCCTTTCAAATATGTGTGTTTAAAGATAACAACAMAAACGTGAGAGTATAATAGAGTTAGCTTGAACAGCTATGAAATTTCGGAGCCTGCAGTCATGTGGAGACAATCCACTAATTAGTTGAGATTGAGTTTTTTTTTCAAATAGTTGTCTACAACAGGTAAGATGTTGTTTATCTTTTTCACAAAACTCCACCTTAAAACATGCTAAAAGCATTCATTTTACTGAACATTAGGCTAATATATATTGTACATTTATGTTAATGTGCAACAATAGGCTGTATGTATTTTATCAGCTAGTTGTGTATATAATTTGTAATGCAAAAGTGCCAGAAATTGTTTGTGTTTTCTTTTTTATTTCATTTTTTCAAATTAAAAAATGTATTTCATGTTGAGAATTGTCCTCAGGTGCACTTTTTAAAACAGCACTATGTAGTCTCACCAATAGCCTTGAAATTATTTTTTGTTTTATTTTTATTCTTTATAGCTTTATACAATTCTTTCCTTTTGTTCACTTTAATTTTACTGCCACAGCTGGGCAACAAGGCTCGTTTATAGCTCTGTCTAAATTCATTTAGTTCAGTTTTCTAACGAGTCAGTAATTTCCTTAAAATACTGTAGTTTTTTGACAGCCTTACACAAACACAACAAAGCACTGTAGTTGTTAGATTTTGCTACAGTGTTTAGAGATGAAGTGTGTGTGTGTGTGTTTTGCGCAGCAGTGGGGATCTTTTTGTTGTAACAAAGGATGGTGTCACATGGTGCAACAGCAGTGATGGCAGCTCCATGTCACAGAGGAATAAATATTTGTAGGTACACACGCAGCTCTTGTTAGTTGGATCTGTTGTTTTGTTTTGTTTTTTTCTGGATGAAACTTTAGCAGCTCACCAGGTAAAGCTCCTAAGTTCTTTTGCTTCAGAAGGATAAATCCCACAACTCCACTTCTGTGTGGGCAGATGAACAACCTCAGGCTCTGCGGATGTGTTGAAGACAACAGGAGAGCTTACAGAAACAGCTTCGACACAGCAGGTCCATGAACCTGATGTTTTAAAACAATGTAATGCTTTGCCAACTTTGGTGCAATGGAAATAAAACAATGATTTATCTTCTGTAATCTTGCCACTACCAGTACGTTGGACCACTTCATGTGTAAATCTACAATCTTTTCTCATTTTAATAAAAACACAAATTTCCATTTGGTTTGGTTTTTTTATTTAAAGGACAGTAAATGACTTCTTTCTGTGATATATACACTGTTTTCTGTAAAACATAAAACTGACCCCGCCTTCATATGTAAACCTTGTTAAAGATGCTCTGATTGGGACTCAGACTGCAACATTTCTGCTGAACTAACCACCAAACTAATGCTTGTATTAATAACACGAGTGCAGAACGCCCATTTATTCCAGGATCTGACAAAATGTTTTATAAAGTTTATGTTTTAAATACCAGTAGATAGAGATCATGTCACATTTATYTCCAGTTGTTTGAACTCATCAGCTGGAGGTGAAACAAAGTTTATTTTTATTTTTTTGTTCAATAATTAAAACAGAATCTTGTGTGTTGACGCTGTGATCTCAGCAGCATGTATTTTTTTTATCAGCATGCATAAACATCATTACAACTTGTCAGGTTTTGTATTTTTTAATCAGATTTATTTAAAAGGTCAGACTTGTTTCTGCTTCACCGAGAGCTTATCACCTTTTTTTCAAACATTGAACCTTTAGTAAACAATAACTTGTGTCAAAATCTTCACACGAAAATATAAATGGCAAGACTTGTGGCTTTTTTATTATTATTTCTTTTTCAAATAACTGATCATCTTCATATGAACAGATTAGGTAAATTTATTAGCAAACAAAACATTTTAAGTAGCAGTCAGTATGAGTTTAGAGCTGAATGACTCAATGAACAAATAGCTGCTGTTGATAAAAACAATCCTGTGCTAGTATTTATGTTGTCTTTAAGAAAGCCTTTGACACTACTGACCATAGTATTCTACTTAAAAAG
>NW_013952543.1:219412-226576 GCF_001266775.1 Austrofundulus limnaeus
GAAATCTGAAATTGTATAATGTATATCCAAAAGTGTTGTTTGAGAAGGAATTGATGCTTTTGTTTTGTTTCTTGATTATTATTGCTTGAAATAAATTTTTGAAAAAAAAGGGGCAGATATTATAAGATTTTTTCTTCTTTCTGCCTCCTTTTAAATAAAGATGAGTAAATGAAATAAACAAACCTAAACATATTGTTATAGACTTTTACAAAATGAAAAACTTTGGAGATTTGGAGATCTGCAACATTTAAATGTTAAAATCTTAATTATAGACTTCAACACAGTTATGTCATGGCACATCTCTAACAATAAATGACAGGTGTGTCTTGTTTGGTGGTCATCTAAAACAAAAAGGAAAAGAAAAGGAAAAGAAAAAGTGAAGTAAAATTAAATAAAATTCAGTCTTTTCTCAGAGCACCAGAAAGTCTATTAAAAAGTGATTTCATGAGAAACAATGAAGCTCTGATAAAAATGTTTCTGCCAGTGGCACAAAGCAACTCAGAGAAAGACAGAAACAAAGAAGTCAGAAACATTTGTTCATATTTTATTTGACCAATAAAACTTAAAGCACTTTCACATTTAGGACTGCAAAAACTTCATCATCTTTATCACTGAGCTCAATATTTTTTCTGGATGATATATAAAAAACCTCTCTTTTACAGAGGCAGTGTTCAAATTCAGTGTGTTGTTACCTTGTCAAGACCAGTAGTCCTTATGGGGACCAAAGACTGGAGCGAGGGGAGCTCCATGTTTGGGCTGGGGGTTAGGTTTAGGGTAATGGGTCAGAGTTAGGCTAGAAATGACTGGAAATGAATGGAAGTCAATGAACGGTCCCAATAAGGATAGAAACAAATGTGTGTGGGTGTGTTGGGTGCGGTGGGATGTGGGGTGGGGGTGTTTGAAAGGGTCAGAGTCATCAAACAACAGAAAAAAAATGAAAGGTCTAGCATTCTTTGAAAGAATATCACATCACCCTTCATCCTAGAGCTTTACTCTGAAGTCATGTCAGGCTGAGAAATGACAGAACGGTTCTGGTCAAACCTTGAAAAGATTGTGAGCCATCTCCAGCAGTATTGTGCTTTATCACATGACTTTTAGCACTCATAGTATGTGTTGTGAATAACTGTGAGCTGCCAGTATCTGTAACATTTAGTTAAAGCTAAATGAAAAGAGATTCAGCTCAGTGTAAAGACATTTAACACCACAGAGTTTAACCTCACTGCGGCACGAAGAAAATCACCTGGTTCTTTAACAGTTCTGTGCAGATCACAGTGCACTAATCATTTTGTTATTTAAACACATCCGTACAAGTCTGCGGGTGAGTCTGAGGGTGTTTTCTCAGACCTCTGAAGCCCAACAACGTGGACCTCAGCAGGTGGTAAACCCAACATGCTTTTGGCTCATCACAAACAGACCTTCCCTTTCATGGCTCCATTTGTGGATTGCTTGGAGCACGTTTTTAGTCCACAGCCGCAAAGACGGCCATTAAAGTCTCAGCAAGAGTTCATGATGTGTAATTAGCTGCGACTTGCAGCCTAATCTGCCACCTAATAGTTGAGTAGATGTATTTATGTGGTTACTGTTCAATGATCAGACATCACGTGGAATTAAATCTAGGATCATTAAACATGAGATCTTAATGCGGACGGAGTTCTTGTGGCCTGGGTTTGATCCCTTCCAGGTCTGATCCCTGACTGTTGATGCAGCTGAGACACGTTGAAGAGGCTGCAGTCTGGGTCCACTGATGTGACTTCTTAAAGGGCCTAAATCATCCATTTGCCACCACTTTGTTTTTCTGAACTCCGGGCAGCGAGCAAATAAATCCCTGTCATGCCAGGATCATCTGTTCACTGTTTATTTACTCACACTTAACTTTCTCCTGCTGCCTGAGCTGCGGCCCTCACCGAGGGGGACAATGTGGGACATAAAAGAAAGATTTTGTCTTTTAACAATCCCTTTTTCATTTTCTTTCTCTTCCAGTAATAAAGTTATTGTCTGTAAAGAGAGTATTTACATAAAAGACTATTTCCCTTTCATCTCGGTTTACCAAAGCAGACCACAGCAGGGGGCAGAACAATAAATATTTCAGGTTAAGAAAATATAGAGACTGTAAAATGACAAGAAAACAAAGTTTGGTCCCTAAATGCCTTTTAAAAACCCATAACTTTTAAATGTACAGATATAGGTTTATTTTAAAGGTCTCGGCTTGCAAAGTGTTTTTGCATGATTCAGATTTTTTTTCTGTAACTATAGAGGAAAGTGTTTGGTCACAAACTTTAAGTTTAACTCACTATGATTAAGAAAAACTTGCATTATTGTAGTTTTTTTTTCTTTTTTATATGTTTTATTCTAATGTTTTTATGGCTGCTCACTGTACAGCCCTTTTGCTCACTCTGGTTGTTTTAAATGTTTTTTATTATAAAGTTGATTTGATGTTATAAACAACAGGAAAATGTTGGATCAATGTCAATAGATAAAAATCCATTGTTTCTGGCTTTGTCTTACAGAAGTTTTGTGCAGAAAGCTTCTGTGTTTTTGAACCATTTGAACATTTGTTGTAGTCTTTCTGGAGGTTACTGTGTTTTGCAGGCAGCTCCTCCCATCCAGCTATAAGAAGCTGACCTGAGGTCTGGGTCTGTTCTCTTCACCGCAAACCGACTCATGAAAACTCAGACAGCTTTTTAACCGCAGGTGGTTGGACACTTTGCGCCACATGGAGACGTAGCGGACACGTTTTTTCTTGGCTGTTGATCGCAGACTGACTTCAGTGAAGCGTTTTGAGTCATGACTTTCGCCATGCTGCGGCCCGTGGCCACGCACCTGATCTACTCGGACTTCACCGTCACCTCGGAGGAGGACGACGAGAACCGCAGCGAGAGCGACGGCGGCTCGGAGCAGAGCTACTGCGGCTCCTCGGAGAAACGCAGGCGGATCTCCCACAAGCCGGAGCCGGGGGACACTGCGGTGGTGATGAAGCAGAGGAGCGCGGCCAACGCCAGGGAGAGAGGCAGGACGCAGAGCGTCAACACCGCCTTCACGGCTCTCCGGACTCTCATCCCCACCGAGCCCGTGGACAGGAGGCTGTCCAAGATCGAAACGCTGCGGCTCGCCTCCAGCTACATCTCCCACCTGGCCAACGTGCTCCTGATTGGAGACGGCGGCGCCGACGGACAGCCGTGCCTCGGCCCGGTGCACGCGCAGGGGGAAAGCGGGGGGAAGCAGCCGCGGAGCATCTGCACCTTCTGTCTGAGCAACCAGAGAAGAGGGGTAAACACTGGCTTTATCCGACGTTTCAACTGCTTAAAACATGACATAAACTCCTAAAACTGAGCGCAACTCAACTTGTTGCTCTTGAAAGTTTAATTTGAATAAGTCTGTATCTGATGTGTGTTTGTGTTTGAATTTGAGCCCTTTTAATATTAGTATTATCTGATGTTGGATTGTGCGTAAAAAGGACGTTTTTACGCACGAGACAGGCGCTTTAAATTCCTCAGGCATGGCTGTTTTTGTGTTCAGCATTGCTGTGGCCCATTAAAAACGAAGTGAGGACTCAGATGATCTCTAAAAATGTAATTAAATGTAAGAAAAGTGATTGGCATCTGCATATTTTGCCATTGTCAAAAGAGAAAACAGTAGGCTCTTTCTGTTATCATTAACCCCTCATTTATTTTCATACCAGTGATAATTTTGACTTTAACAAGCAATAGTTAAGTGTGCCTAGTCTCTTAATTTCTTATTTTTTTATGTCAAAATGTGATAAAATTATAAAGTTATAAAAAAATGTAATGTCTACCACAGGTAAATTCAATGTTGTGATAAAATTACTGAGRTTTGTTTTGCTCTTTTCCAGATTAAAGATGGAAAGGAGTGTTTGAAAATGCGAGGGCTGGGTCCGCTGCGAATGAGGCGCTGACTGAAGAGCGAAGGATTAAAGCAACCTGAACACCCTCAAAGACTATATCTCAGGGAAGAGCTGAAGCTGGGTTTTGTTTTGTTTTTGTTTTTTACAGAGCGGTGCACACCCGTGTATGTTTTGTACACATGCTGGATTAAATGATGGAGCCGAAGAAGAGACTATTTATACTTGATCAGAGACCTGAGCATTAGACTTTCAAAGATGCTGTGCATTTGTTTGAAACTTGGTTAGTCTTGTCCCCTTTTTTTTATATTTGGCAGAAGTTTTAAATAAAAATATATTTTATGAAAAATGAAAAGGTACTTTTCCATCTTATTCTGGTTAAAGCTGGTTTGAACCTTACAAGAAAAATACACATTTTGGGTATTTAAATATATATATTTCAAGCAATTATCTGGGACCACAACTTGCAGCTACCTTTGTTTACTTTATAAATTGCCCAAACCATTTCTGTTGAACTAAAATCACTAATCTTGTAAAGGGAGCTCTGTTTAAGTGCAATCAAAATCATAATTTGAGACACATTAAAAGTGTTTTGCATCTGGCAAACACACATTTCCGTGGTTACAAGCCCTGRTGTTGTTTAGGAACCCTCTAGATCTGCAGCAGCAAAAGGTTCAGGGTCTCTGGTGTCACTAACTGCCGTTTTTTTTCTCTCCGAATCTCACCATTGCTGTTTTTTTGAAGTCTGTTTCCGATTAGTCACGGCAAATAGTAGCCCACACTCTGCTTGGAGCCCCAACACAGCTGTTGGTGTGTCAGAGGAATAAATCACTGCTGTGGGCCCAGTGGACAAGGAGAGATGGGGTGAGAGGTCAGAGGTCACAGCAGAGCTCTAAAGTGAAATGGAATGATGGTAAATGATGCAATGCAACTTCTTTTTTTAATTTTTTCTTGTTAATTTAGTGAAAAATGTATAGTTGAAGTTTGAGCCTGATGGATTTTAAACAGTCTCTTAATTTTCTTTTCTTAAGATTTTTGTTCCCCCTTGCAGAGCAGTCCTCTTAGAGCCAAGTCAATCCAAATAACTTTCACTGAAAGATAGCAACAGTGGTCCGGTCTCCACGGGACATTTTCTGTCCATCTTCAAAAGCCGCTCGACTGAGCGTTCTACCAGGCTAACCGCAGCTCCGACACAACGGATGACTGACACAGTTCCTGTCTGGCATCACTCTGAATAAGTCTGCAAACTCGGTCCTTACATCAGAGGAAAGCTCCTCGACGACCCTGCAGGCTGAAAGGAAAGATAATTTTGAGGCAGATGAAGGTGCGTGTCGGAGGGCTGAGCTCCCCTCGGCCTCCGTCTGCTGCAACCTGTTTCTGTTAGAATAAGCCAAATTAGTCCTCCACGTTTGGAGACTGACGTCTACTCAAATGGCTCCCAGAGGCAGGAAGATGTCACGTAGCCAGAGGAAGGGAAAATAGAGCTCAGCCGACCTTTCTGAGGAACTCTCTGTGCGGTGGGCTTTGGGTCATCGCCTGTCTTGACATCATCCGGCACTGGGACCCAGATGTACAGCTCTCTGGTGGTGAAGCAAACCCAACAGTGAGTCTTCAACAAACTCAGAGATTTTCTTCCTGTTTTTTTTTTTTTTTTTTTTTTACATGACAGGCAAGAAGAAAGAGTTGAGTTCAAGGAAAGACAGAAAGTCATCAGATCTGGTCAGTGCGGATGTGTTTAACATGCCCCACAGCTGGGAGCTCAGAACATCTGCACAGGTTTACCTCCTGGCTTTGCTGTCTTTCCTCTTCCTCTTTCTGCCTCTTTTATCCAGAACACTTTTTTCTTTTTAGCAGGAAGACTTTTTTTTGTGGATGAGATGAAGCTCAAAGCTTCTTTCTTCTAYGTTTTGTGACCTCAGATGAAAAATAAGCTGAACATTTGAAGAAAACATCTGYCACCTGTTCTTGAATACCTTTCAGTCTCATAATTTCTTTGCATAATCTGGAAAAAAATGTTCTTTAATTTGATTTATTTAGGTAATGTATGACCAGTTTCCAGTTTTYACATTATTTAGGTTTAAATTGAACATTGTGAGACAGTTAACCGGTAATGTTGACAACAAGTCAGATGTTGAAWCTTTGAAGTTCATGACGTCTGCAACAATTACAAAAATGGAATTGTGGCATGTTTGCTGTTGTGTTGCATCATGTTGAGCAACACTCACTTATGGGGAAAAAACTGTTTGGATCAATCCTAGTTATTGTGAGAAAAAATATATTCCCAAGTGTAAAATATTTAGGACAGCTGCCAGTGTGTCAGCAAGTTCCCCAAAGAGTTCCAGCTCAGATTCTACAATCTTCAGATAACACCAGGGGGTGGGCAGTGGGAATTATGGTATTCGATTTGATACCGAGTAACATACAGGGATAGTATTATTTATAGCTAGTTTTATTATAAGGTTTTGATTCCGATATTGATACTTGTGTTCGTTCAAAAATTGTGTGATTTTGTCTTTAGTTAGTTGATTATGATTAAACTAGGGCTGTCAAATTATTCAAATTTTTAATCTATTAATTCCAAGGTAGCTGTGAATTAATCACRATTAACCATTTAAAGTCTTTGTCTTTAGTTAGTTGATTATGATTAAACTAGGGCTGTCAAATTATTCAAATTTTTAATCTATTAGTTCCAAGGTAGCTGTGAATTAATCACAATTAACCACGATTAATCTTAAACTTAATATAAAGCTTTATTGCATATTGGTAAAATAAATTACTTGAGTTATTAATTAATGTTTTTATTTGGAAACAAAATTTGGTGCTTAGACCTGATTTTTTTGAATATAAAACAGGACCTAAAAAATACTCCAAACATATTTGAGTCAGTTAAATTTTGTGCAGAACAATGGTTAAATCAAGAATTCAAGGATTTTCATTCCAAATGAGCACAATGTGAGGAATGAAAGATAGATACTAAGGTCACAGTTGTCAGAAAAACATAAATAAATAAATAAAAAATAAGCCATAAGAAGACAAAACAAAAAATGTATATAATGTGTTACACGTGGAGTTTATTATTATTTTTATTTATCCTGTTTTTATCCAGGTAAACTATTTGAGAACCACTTCTCATTTACAAACATGACCTGGCATGCACTGAGTACATTGCAATATACAAACCTACATATTCAGCCATTGTAAAGTGATTGTAAATTTTAATCACGATTAAAATTTTTAATCTATTAAAAATCCTATTTTTTAATTAAATCCATTACATCTGTTTTTTGAGTGTATGTGTTGTAAAT
>NW_013952543.1:229476-230647 GCF_001266775.1 Austrofundulus limnaeus
CAACAGGAAGCTGTCTGAAAGGGATGTAATGGTCTAAAACCAGGTGTTTCAGTTTCGTTGTCTAACCCCTGTAGTTTTTTTTAAGTGTTCCAGGGTAATTTGATGATCACATAATTTCACTCATGCCACCAAATGCACCCTGGTTAAGACGACAGTGCTGCCAATTATGGATTATGGCGACATCATRTATAGAATAGCACCAAAGGCARCCCTTAAAAAACTTGACACACTTTATCATTCAGCCWTCCAGTTTGCCACTAATGCACCMTTTCACACCCATCACTGTGATCTGTATAAACTGGTGGGCTGGCCCTCCCTTCACACCTGGTGCCTCCATCATTGGTTTCTCTTCATGTACAAGACAATGCTGGGCAAGACACTTCACTATCTGACTTCCCTTCTTCATGCTGCTCATGACACCTATCAAACAAGATCAAGTAACATCATCAGGTTTAGTACCCTCCCACCATCTACCACCTTTGGACGTAATGCTTTTCGCTTTGCAGCAGCACACGACTGGAGCACACGCCAAAATACCCTTAAACTGACATCTCTGATCCCAATCTCCATATTTAAGCAGAACATCCAAAACACAAACACTGACGCCTGTTCCTGTTAACAATTTCGAACACACATTTAAGCATTTTCTTTTTTCTTTTTCTACTTTCCACATTTATTTCTTTAATGTAAATGTTTGTGGTACGCTCAATGTTGTATATATTGTATGTTTTTATTCATTCATGCAGCCTCTTGGCCAGGTCGTGTTTGTAAATGAGAAGTGGTTCTCAAACAGTTTACCTGGATAAATAAAGGTTAAACTTAAAAAAAATTAAATTAAAAATTAGAACCGTTTATTAACTGTCAGGTTTGTTCTTTTTGGGTTCAAAGAGTCATGATATTCTCATTTATTCTGTTATCTGTTTAAATAATATAGTCTAAATTCAAAGGAAAAATTAATCTCAGGTCACTGTACAGAAAAGCCAATAATTCCATTTTTCGTTGTAATGTGTAATGTAGATTACAAAATTCACACAAACTATGCCAAATTTTATGCTGAGCAGTAATTTTCCTAGATTTTTACAAAAGAAGAAACTCTTTCCATTCCTACATGAAATTCCATGAAAATGAAGAAAATGTAATTTATTACAATTTTTAAAATTATTTTCTGCTT
>NW_013952543.1:231722-233012 GCF_001266775.1 Austrofundulus limnaeus
GGGGTGGAGCTGGTTCAGAGGAAATCCCTGAGAAGAAATTAGGGAACAATACAGATCCTCATTACAGCGCTGTGTTTCTGCTGCAGACCCGGCCAATCAAGCTCAAGAAATAAGCAGCTTCCCAGAGCTCAGAGGCCGAGGTGAGGATCCAGCCRCGCGTTACAGAGGGGCTTTTTGCTTCCTTAAATAAACAGAGAAGCAGGCAGAGTGATGCACACCCTCGCAAAAAACAAAAACCTTTTCGGCCACATRCAGCATCACTCCCTGTTACAAAACTGAGACAATATCCAGATCAAACGGAAGGAAAAAAAGTGTTGTGCTCTGAGTGGAAACAGAAGTAGGCACTCCCTGCAGCGTGTGTAGATGTTCATTGTYATGGATGTTTAAAATGTAGGTGAAATGGAAAGAATATGATTCATGTYGCAGGAGCTGCAGAAACACAACACTGACAGAAATTTCTGTCAAAGCTCACAACAAGTGTGTCAGTGCTTTGTGTTGCTGTTGTTTGTCTAGGATTTAATGAACTCCGTGTTATTCAGGGAGGAAATCAGCAGAGGCTTTAGGAATGACATCATCAACACGTTTGACACTTCAGTCCTCACAACAACTTTCTCTCAGTACATCATGTCTCTCTCTGAACAAATGTTTAGTCACTTTTCTGTTGGTCAWAGTGACTTGTTAGATTTATTTCCTTTTCATTGTTGTGTTTTCTGTGGTTATCTTTGTATTTGTTCAGTTTTGTGTGTTTTTCGGTGCCGTCACGCACTTCTCCTCAGTCAGTTTTCCGATAACTTCCAGTCAGCCGTCATCTCCCACTCACAACTGAACCCTGTGTCATAAAGCTCAGCTGTTTTCCATCTCCTTGTTCAGTTTCAGTCCTCGGTGCCAGAAATGTCATGAATTATGTGCAATACATGAACCACTTTCAGTTCTTCCAGCTCTTTCATGTGTCTCCTTGTGCCCAGTCTTATTTATGTGTTCTGCTGTCACATCAGCCTTTTTGTTTTAATGTGAAGCTTAGTTTTATAATTTTAAGCTCCTTCATTCTGGGTCCAAACCTCWATAAACCATGTTGGCTTGTTTTCAAGTGTTGATATGCATGAACCAACTGGACTGACTGTATAAATCCTGTGGTCAAATTATAAATTTGTCTAGTATGGGCCCAAAAAAATTGTAACATGCTCAATACCAAGGAAGGCAGGGAATCATATAATTGCTTGTGTGTGTGTGTGTGTGTGTGTGTGTGTGTGTGTGTGTGTGTGTGTGTGTGTGTGTGTGTGTGTGTGTGTG
>NW_013952543.1:233534-236661 GCF_001266775.1 Austrofundulus limnaeus
GTGTGTGTGTGTGTGTGTGTGTGTGTGTGTGTGTGTGTGTGTGTGTGTGTATGTGTGTGTGTATTGATTTTAATCAAACCTACAAAAGCTAATCCTTATTAAACTATCCTAATTGAGCTTAGCGAACACATAACATGGCAGATATTGATCTAAATTTTGGTGTGGTATAGCCAAAAGTCATTCATAACACACACAAGTTTGTATTTCTATCCTTATTAGGACCATTCATTGACTTCCATTTATAGCCTCATTCTGACCATTAACCCTAATGCTACGTTCACACCGAATGCGTTTTGAGCGGCCAAAAAGCGCAAAACGTCTCTCGGACGCACTATTTTCACACCGAAGAACGTTACGCACTAGTGTTCAGACCAGAACAAGCAGCGGCAGCAGCGAGGTGTGGAAGGAGCGTGTCCTTGGCGGGTGAAATAAAGATAAAATAAAAGAAAATGGTTTAGATTTTTTTTACTAAAAAGCAAGCGAACGTTGCACACAGCAGATAATTAAATCACCAGAAGATTTAGAGGCGATTTGTTCGGTTAGTTTCGTCACTCCAGAAGCTGCCAGCTGACGGACTTTTTTCTTTTTTTTTTTGGTCCAGAGCAGCTGATCCACATCGGTGTTGATACAGTATATCCTGCCAGAAAATCCAACTGCACATGGTTGATTTCAGATAAAGATCTCCAGTCCGTCTGTTTCAGTTTTCAGTAGGAGACGTGTCGAGCGGCGAAAAGTTCAGATATTTGCACTCTGGCGGCGGCTCGGGCGGCGGCAGCTCCCGCAGCACCGCATGCACGGAAAACGCTCTGCACCCCTTCCACCTTCCTTGCACGCCGCCCAAAACGTACGTGACGCGACGCACGACCCCTAGAGGCGCCTCCACCATAGACTTTGCATGTAAATCGGCCGCTCCTGCCGCTCAAAACGCGTTCGGTGTGAACGTAGCATACAGTAAGACCTACCTGACCCTAAAACTAACCTAAACTCACTCACTCCAAAGATCCAGTTCCCCAACAAAAACAGAGTTATGTAGTATAGTATATGCTGTTAAGTGTCAGGAGGACTGTGATCTGTTATACAGTGGTGAAACAAAACAGCCACTGTTCAAAAGAATGAGCCAGCATAGACGAGCTACTTCGTCAGGTCAGGACTCTGCAGTTTATACTCATCTACAGGTCAGGACTCTGCAGTTTATACTCATCTACAGGTCAGGACTCTGCAGTTTATACTCATCTACAGGCCAGCGGTCACTCTTTCAGGGATGAAGATGTTCTCATCCTTGATAAAGAAGAACGCTGCTTTGAGAGAGTAAAGGAAGCCATCTTTGTGAAGAAAAATCGTCTACCACTGAACAGAGGTGGAGGCCTTCATGTCCAGTTGTCTTCCACCTACAATGCTGTTTTTGCAAGTATGACTCAGCCCCTTATGAACAAAAGGTGTGAATCTCTTTCCTCTTTCCCTATTTGTGTTGGGTATACCCAACACGAATAGGGAAAGAGAGACAAAAACAAGGGGACGTTGAACTCCGCTTGCACTCACTACATATACATGACAAAACACCAAATAACCACTGCCGAAGCATCCAAACCAATAAGTCAGGTGATGGGGCACATGACCTTCTATGAACAATAGAGCTAATTAAGCCTATTGTTAGGCGATGGCCCTCTTTTGCCTGTGACTAACCTGTTTGTCCACCATGTGGAGGCAGTGCTTACAAGGCTGAGTTCACCTGAAACTCATCAGACTGAAGAAGTCTCTTGGAGGAGAGACAAAACGTTTCACTAAAGAAGAACCCATCCAGAGGACCTACTTATTYCTTTTTGATAACCTAAACTCAATTCACACCTTAAGCATCATCTGCCAGAAACCAAATACAAAAGATAAGTGATTTATTTACAGGTGACAGTGATTTATACAGGAGCTGTGAAATCATCCAAAGCTGCAAGGCAAGAGGAACGAGGTGAGTGACTTAGAATTGTTGTTGTTGAAAAAAATAATATTTTATTTTCTTACAGGTTCTGTGGAGGCAACTGGCATGAAGGGAGATACCAAGGATTCCAGGATCCAGGAGGAGGAGAAGGATTCCAGAAGAGTCACAGCAAGTGGTTTCCTTAGAGCCGATGCACTGGTGGTTTGTTCGTCCTGAGCAGTGGTAAGACAAAAATACAAGAAAAATATAAAACTTGAGACTTGAGTTTACTTAGCTTGGTTTCAGCAGGCTGTCTGGTAAGTACCAAAGAGGTATGTTGCTCCAGCGTTGAGCCAAGGTCAGAATGAGCTTTAAATAGGACACCAGGCAATCAGGAGGATCTGCTGCAGCTGCAGCAACCAGGCAGGCAGGAGCTCCAGTCGTGTCAGGATTCCCCCCTAAACCGTCAGCTGAAACCAAAACAAGCTTGCAGCTTGGTTTTCACTCGGTCCAACAGGTAAGGCTGCTATGACAGCCTCATACCAGGTTAGCTACATCCTGGTTCAACACAAAAAGGTCTTTCAGCGATGACGAAGTCATGAAAGAACCGTTTGATGCTGCAGACGTGCTTTTCCGTGATTTTAAAAATAAAAGTGAGATTGTAGCAGCTAAAGAGTGCAGTTGTCCAGGATGGATGACTGTGTCCAAATTTGTGTCCTGTTTCAGTCTGGACTTCTCTGGAATGAGGTTTTGACTCTGCAAAATGACATTAGGATCAAATCCTGAGCAACAAGTCGCATGGATGGAGAGTTCTGCTTTGAACTTGACAGCCCTTTTTGGATCTACCTGTGTGAGTCAGCTTTCTCTCACATGAAAATCATCAAATCCAAGAACAGATCCAATGACTGATGATCATCTGGAGACCTGCCTGCGCCTCTCATCCACCTCATACTGCCTGCCCTGGTTCCTCCTCTCAGTGTCAGAAGTCCCGCTAAGAAGGAGGAGACATTTATTTTTTACATAGCTTGCATAAAAAGTTGTCTCCTCTACTTGTCACAATGTGTCTGTATGTTATTTTTTAATTTTATTTGTTTCATTACATTTTAGACCAGACTAGTGTGTTATGCACTGACTGGCACGTTTGTGTTTGTCATTTATTTATTTTGCAGTTTGGGTGTGCCCTTGTTTTCTCTACCTAACATGGCTGTGTGTGTCGGG
>NW_013952543.1:239901-244614 GCF_001266775.1 Austrofundulus limnaeus
TGTGTGTGTGTGTGTGTGTGTGTGTGTTATTTGTTTAACCTTAGCAAATAATAATTCAGATAATTAAATTACTGAATCAGAATGTCTTCAGGTTTAGCAGAAGCCAGTTACTCACTCACACTCAGTCAGGTGTGTTGAAACAAACATTTAAAACATGCAGGACAGTGGGTCATGAGGAACAAGGTTGCAGACCTCTGCATGAATGCAGGCATATGTTTATTCACTAAATTGCCAAAAGTATTTGTTCCCCCATCCAAATGACTATGCACCAGTGCACAAATCAAGGTCCATAAAGACATGGATGGTGGAGTCTGGTGTGGATGAACTTGACTGGCCTGCACAGAGTCCTGACCTCAACCTGATAGAACACCTTTGGGATGAATTAGAGTGGAGACTGAGAGCCAGGTCTTCTGTCCAACATCAATATGCGACCTCACAAATGTGCTTCTGGAAGAATGGTCAACAATCCCCATAAATACACTCATAAACCTTGCGGACAGCCTTCCAGAAGAGTTGAAGCTGTTCTAACTGCAAAGTGTGGACCAACGTCATATTGAACCCTATGGATCAGGAATGGGATGTACCTTAAGTTGACTTTGGTCCGTGGTAATTTCCAAACTGCGCCGACACGTAAAAAAAATAATAAAAAACTCCACGTCTTCATTTCTCTGTTCATTTTATTGCCCGCGCATTGAATCCTGGGATATCCTCAGCCTGTGAGGATACACGGATGCATCCTCGGATTTCGAGAGTTTGTCGGCTGCATTCCTCGGCCGCATGATGAGGAGCCTTCGAATTGGGACAGTCCTCCCTGAGGGAGTGATGTATGTGGCCGACAAATGCACACTCATGAGGACCCAGCCCCTGAATTGAGACACAGCATTGAGAGCTAATATATCCTGCAAAATCAGGTTACATTGTGTGAGATCACACATAATATCTGTAAGGTTTGACCAAAACATTTGGCGAAACTGTAACCTCATTTCTAATGTAGCTTTAGTTTAAAACATAAAAGGTGGTTGTGATGCATTTCCTCATGAAATGCTACGCCTGTAATTAGGAAAGTAATTGTTCGGCTGCAGGTTTTGTTTCTCATTTGAGCCAACAAAGGGTCATTTAAAAAGCAGCAACAATGAAAAAATATTTTTTTGCTGATTGCAGTTTGTCTTTCTTCCCATTTTGTGTCTGCTTCATTTACATTACCCTYATCATTTTTTCTGTGGTAGCACCAATAAAACTTGAGTAAATTTAAAAATGGACAAATCTGTCTAAAAATATCTGTCTGCCTTTCTAGTACTGAAATGTGGGTAGAGTTAAAGKTTCATCAAAAAACCATATATCTGTCAAACCCTTGTAAACATGCGCAGTCTTCATGGGAAAGTCTGCATGAACGGGGCCTGTGGGAGAGACGGCGGAACCGTTGGGATGTTTCATTTGAGCAAACAGAGGATTTCCTCAATCAGAGGCAACAGAGTGTGGYGAACAAGCTCGCTGACAGAAACATGGAGACCTATGCTAGCAGCAGGGCATGCTAACAACGTCTGGCATTTACTGTGGCTTGTAACACCCTTCAGCTCCGACACTCAAGCACACAGTGTGAATGAAATCTGCCGCATTTACACCAACAATTAAACTTTTAAAGGGACAACTGTGACCAGTCTAATGAGCCTGCAAAGTCTTTGATCCTGATTCTTTTTTTCTTACATGTGGTTTGCCTAAACTTTAAAMCTCCCATGTGCTTGATTGTTGTGTTTTACCAAATCAGCACATCTGTGACTGACTGATAATTCAGGAATGTGGAGAATCATTTGATATTTATGTCTCACTTTGAGTTTACTACAGGTCACAGAGTTAAAACTCCTCACAGCTGCAGTTACATGGTGTCCGGTGGGAAAAGGCCCCAAAATGTTTCTCATTTCCACAAATGTTTTGTTGTAAAATCAGTGCATTTCTGTGCCTCTGCTCCTGCAGTGCCATTTGTTGCTGAATGAGGTATTGTTTCATTCAGAGGGGGGAATCCAAAGACCTTACTCTTCCCTTTTCCATAAAGTCACTCTGCTATTAATAACCATATATCGCCCTCCTTTGTCAACAAGAGCGACACATACAAATAATATGCTTGAGGAAAGACAATGGTCAGTTCCCTGTGGTAAAAACAACAGGATGAGCTCAAATCATAAGAGCGTTTCTGTGTGTGTGTGATTGATGTGATCCTCCTGTACAAAGGAAACATCTCACTTAMCCACTTAAAAACCTTCTTTCATGTTTAAAACAGTTCACATGCTTCACTCTGAGAAGAGATATAAATATATTTTACTAATTCTGTAGTCAATCTGATGGTTTTACTGATGATGTAAAAATGCTGTATATTTATTTTTTAATAACATGATTTGATTTACTCAGATCGAATGTAAGCCTCTTGTGTTTAATCTAAAATGGTCAATGATCCACAATTACCRTTAAACTTTTAATCCAGACCTCTACAAAGCACTTTACAATGTGTTTTTATTKACCCATTATTAGACAGTTTACCGCAGTTATTTTTTTGCACTTTCTCATACACTCATACCCAAACTAGGAGGGACAGTTGCAAATAAATTTGTTTCCTTTTGTTAAAGAGAGATTCACGCACAATCAAAATAACTAATAAATAAAGAAAGAAAGAAAGAAAGAAAGAAAGAAAGAAAGAAAGAAAGAAAGAAAGAAAGAAAGAAAGAAAGAAAGAAAGAAAGAAAGAAAAATCTGTCATTTATTTTGAAATTTGGTTCACCACTATTTAATAAAATACAGAAAGTGACCCATGGCTGAAACTTCTGTGCCTTCTGACAGGCATTTTGGAAAACTCCTTAGTGAGCAAACTGCTCCAGCTGTCTCGGATTTGAAGGGTACTTTCTCCAGACAGCAGGTTTCAGCTCCTTTCACAGATGGTCATCAGGATTTCGATAAATGCTCAGAAAATCATTTTAGAATAAGTTGTGTCATTCTAGGTGTGATTAGCCGTTTGTTTTGGGTCAGTATTTCATTGGAAGATGCAATGGCTTGTGACTGAGACCAAGCTTTTAGACACTGAGCAGCACATTTGGGCCTTGATATTCTTGAGATGTCATCATAACCTGTGTGCAGATTCAAGACTCCRTGRTCCAGACACATCAACATAACAGAGCCTCCTTCACGTTTCACTTTTGGTATGCTTGCTTGTCTTTGTGTCCATGGTGTRTAATGATGTGATTGTGATGCTGTAATTCTGAGTGTTTATGTGCTGCAGAACAGGAACCTGCTGTAAAACAGCAATTATGCTGAGTCAGGCTTGATTTTTAATGATCTTTTCCTGTTAAATAAATAAATCAAATCAAATCAAATCCATTCAAATTAATTGCCAGAAAAACTTTAATCAATTATTTTTGGCACTTGATGATTAATACGATTAATGCCACCAGGCAGACTGACTGATGCTCCTCTGATTCAAATATGACAACCATTTTTTTTAAAGTTATGTAATTTATTTATCACAACTCTGATTTTACTTGGCCYATCAACACAATTTAAAAATTCATGTTCATGTGCCTGTTCTTTTGACACAATTTGGAACAGATTTTTRTGGAGTGAAAATTTTTACCTCTAGAATGATTTAAAATTGGTCATGTGACTGACATGCAGGCGCCCAGGGACTCCAGGGAAGTAATCGTCATATTAATTAYTATCGGCTAAATACCACAATCATGATTTTTTTGCCAATTTTTCCCAACCCTATATAGTGTGTTTCATTTTGGTTCTGTACACATAGAACTGATGGGATTTGTTGCCAAAAAACTCCAACTTTGTTTAATTTTTCCATATGACATTCTGCCAGAAGCTTTGTGGTTTGTGAATGTGGTGAATTTCATCCATCCGCTCATTATCCTTTTCCTTTCTGGCTCACAAGGAATGGTTATGGTTATGGTTATGGTTATGGTGAGTGAGGATGGATATAAAATCCATATGAGCGGAGGCCTCCTAAGTGGGCCCATTGCTCTCCCCAAAAAGACACTGGTCTTCATTCAAACTTTCTCATCCCTCGGATGAAGGACACAAGGTTAGAAACACTCAGTGCTCAGAGCTTCTCAGGATCCATAAAGGGGTCCCCACAAATTCTTCTCCTTTGACCACTCAGAGCCTAAGTAGTGCAAAGAGGTCTCTAATTCAATACCACAGACATCTCACAGACCATTGTCACATCCCACACAGTCCCATCACCATTTTGTGGCAGTTGAGCAGATTGTGCCCAGTTAGGACCAGTGGCGGCTGGTGGATTTTTCTCCAGGTGGGGCTACAACTCAAAAATATGTATCTCAGAAAGCAATCAAACATACTAATATCACGCCGGTGTATTTATTAAATAAATGAAAAATAATAAAACAGCATTACAATGTCATGTATTGTGTTATTTTTTGTACATAAATTTTGTTCTTCTGTTACTGAGAAGCAAATTTCTTCATGACTCTGATTAAAGTCAGGGGTGTTTTAACCAGATTCTTATAGAGCATGGTCAGTGCAATGAGATGTGATGTTGTACCTGAGGAAAGTCTGGATTCTCTTCAGTGTTGAGAAGCTCCTGTCAGATTCAGCTGTGGTCAGAGGAGATGTGATGAGAATCTTCAGCAGAGTCACAGTCTCTGAAGGTGTCCTGCAGATTGTTCCTCCTGAAGAGCTGGTCTTGTTCAGCACTGGGTGAGC
>NW_013952543.1:245149-247231 GCF_001266775.1 Austrofundulus limnaeus
ATATTAAGGTTTGTTCACCATTAGGGAACACCAACACAATTACTCCATGTAAATCAACCTGTGAAATCAAACTGTCCACTTAGTAAGTAACACTGATGAAAAACAATTTCACAAGCTGTCAGCACATTCAACTTTGTTTAGAAGAAACTATTCAATAAGAATATTTCATTCATTCAGATCTAGGACGAGCAGTTGTTACAACATGGCTAACAGCATGTAGCCAAGCCTTAATGCTAAACCACGTTTTTGCTCAATTTTTATTATGTTTGGCTTATCCGGTCCAAGCAACACCACTTTAAGTTTCTCCTCACATGTTCTGCTTACGGTGTTGTTTTCTCCCTCATTCCCGTTTGTTGTTCTCCAAAACCCACCTGCAGCAGCCATCAGGGCTTCCGCATTAATATGACGTTGAGACGTCGACAGTGTGAACCCCATAAAAATGAATACAAGAGGTCAGCTGCGGAGTGGTGACGGGCTGCGCCACAGGCTCATATATTCTTTTGCATTGGGGACTTACTGTGCATGTTCAAAATCTTA
This sequence comes from Austrofundulus limnaeus, assembly GCF_001266775.1. Taxonomy (NCBI): domain Eukaryota; kingdom Metazoa; phylum Chordata; class Actinopteri; order Cyprinodontiformes; family Rivulidae; genus Austrofundulus; species Austrofundulus limnaeus. Next base: position 245,687 of record NW_013952543.1, read on the forward strand.
CAATGACTTGCCTATGGGAGTCTGGAGTGGCGAATAACTGGTGACCCGTAAGTGACTCAACACGAAAAAGTTCATGAGTAAAATGGAAGTTTAAACATCAATAACTTTAAATTATTTATTTTACTTATCAGAAAACATACACACAATATTTTTTGAAACATTTATAAGATTTTAATTTGTTATTTTTATTTTATTTTATTTTTTTGTGTAACAAGAGTAGTGGTGGGGCGGCGCCCTAGCGCCCCCTGTTGACCAGCCACCACTGGTTATGACTCCAACTAGTGTACTTAGAGTTTTCCTTGACAGGGAGATGAGAGCTTTCCCAAACATTAGATTTGGGCTGTTAATCAGTTCCCGTGCCTGTCTACAGTCCGTCAGCTCCCTCCAGTGGATTGAGTGTTGATGTCTAATCCAGACCTGCAGGGCAGTCCTACAGACTGTTGTTGAGATACCTACAACAGGCTCTGGTCCTTTGAAGTGAGCCTGACTGCCAGCTTTTGCGAGGTAGTCAGCTCTCTCGTTACCATAAATGTCAGTATGTCCTGGTACCCATTTAACAGCAACACTGTTATCTCTCCCCAGTTGGTTGACTGCTTCGGCACACTCTCAAGCCAGTAATGACGTAAAGCGTGGCCCTTAGAGAGCTTTAATAGCAGCTTGGCTATCTGTTAGGATGAATAGTTCCTTCTGTGTACACTGAAGGTCTTTGAGAGATGCCACACACTGGTGGATTGCATATAACTCAGCTTGAGATACAGCTGCAAAACAACCTAGTGGGAATTTATGCTCTCTCTCACTCTGGTTATGCAAAACAAGCACCCCTGCACCAACTGACCCCTTCAGAAGGGATCCATCTGTAAAACAGTAGAAATGATTGGGAGACATGTCCGTCATAGAGAGATTACTCCAGGCAGACCTGTCTTCTATCTCTGTCTTAAAACTTGGCACAAAATTGTGTTTTTTGACCATTCTGTCTCCAGGTCCTGCAATTACTGGAACAGCAGCAACTGCCCAGTCCCAGATTCTAGTGTGCTGTGAGTCAGATAGGTTTTTCCCCCTACCAGACTGGCGTAGCCTTACTGCACTGGATGTGGCCTCCCCTAAGATATGTAAATCTAGTGGAGCCAGGTCCAGTAAGACTTCCATGGCTGCCGTGGATGTTGTTCTGATTGAACCTGTGATGCTCAGGCAGGCCATTCATTGCACATGGGTGAGCACCACTCTTGCCACCCTAACTTGGACTTGAATCCACCACACCAAAGCAGTAGCATAGCAGGAACATTATCAAATACCCCCTGTATGTCCAAAAAGCAGCCAAGCGCATATTGTCCACATGCCAGGCTGCGTTCGATTCTCAAAACAACATCATGTAAGGCTGTTTCTGTAGAAAGACCTGCCTGATATGCATATTGTTTAGGACTTAAAGGTGCATTRAAGGCATTAAAACACCATCCCTTACATGTCGATGTATTAACCTCTCCATTCCCTTCAGCAAGAAAGATGTTAAGCTGATGGGTCTGAAAGATTTTGCTTCTTTATATGTTG
>NW_013952543.1:248521-250101 GCF_001266775.1 Austrofundulus limnaeus
ATTCCCTTAAAACACGTTTATAGTGACTGTGGGACTGTACATACTGTTCCCACCTGGTTTTACTTGGTTGGGACCTGTATCTTTGCCATTTATATCTTACTGCCTTGCGGAGGCCAGACAACTCTGGAGTCCACCAGGCCGGCTGCTTTGACACAAGGTCACTATAGGCAACTGGTGCCTGTCCTYAGGAGTCACTGTGTGAAAGGTGGGATACATGCTGGACAGGTCACAAGCTCAACACAGTGACATGTGGAGACAAACAATACTGACAACTATTTACACTCACAATGAAAAATAGTGAAAAATTAGAGTTACTAARYAACATRCATKTTGGTCTGTGGGAGGAAACTGAAGTACTTCGAGAAAACCCAGGTGTGCATGTGAAGAAAACACGTGAACTCCAAACAAAAAGACAGCAGGCAGGAGGCAATCCTGCAACCTTCAATCTGTGAGGCAACAGTTCTAACCACTGCTACACTGTACCAACATTTTATCAAATTCCAGTCTTGCTTTTTTATAATTTCATTTCAGTAGTGGTGTCCTCCTTGACTGTCTTCTTTTAAGTCCTCAGACAGTGACTTATGATTCAATCTGACACTGATGTATCTTGGCCTTGGAGTTTACCTCTTATCCCTTCAGAAGGTGATATTTGTGTCAGGACTGGTAGTCCTGTCTGGACTGGTAGTCTGGTCCTAAGTGGGCAGAAGTAGGGTATCTGTCATGGCTACACCTGCAAATCCCGATTGGCTGGCAGCAGATTGGTTSCAGCTGCTCCTCGTTTCCTGTGATGACTCCTGGGGCTCCTCTGTGGAGCAGACTCAGGAACACTAAATGCCTTATAGTATAGTTCATGGCCGCACAAGGTTCTTGCCTGAGTTAAACTCATCACATTCTCCTGTTTTTCTAGTAGATCTTCAGACACCCTCCAAAGAYTCATCTTGTCCTTCCCGAGTCTGTTCTCCTGGAAATGCTGACTTATTTCCTGCTGTCTCACCTCTAACCTGCAAGCCATACTCACCTGCTGCCTCGTTCTGAACCTGTGAACCATCCTCACCTCCTCTCCTCCCACCCAGACACATACTCCATGCTGCCGCTCCTCCTGAAAAACTACAGTATAAGCAAACTCCTCATCTGAAAGTTGCTGTTTACCTCCAACTTCACCAACATCCTCCTCGACRGCCAAAATACTCACATTCCTAACAAGAGCATTTAAGAAAAACAATATCTGGGCCGAGCTAGGTAGCTTAGCCCAGGTGGCTGACATATTATTTTTCTACCTACCTACCTACCAACCAACCAGCCAGTGGTGGATGTTGGTCTTTCAACAAGAGGAAGCTCAGTTTCGGCCGACATCATAAAATGTGTCGATTATAAATTCTAATTCTATTCTAATTCTACTGATCTTTGACCCTGTCACAGATCATTTTGTTTAGTTTATAGTATTTATTCATATCATTTTTAAAAACAAAACATTACATACAACAAAATAATACAAATAAATAAAATGAAAGGCAACAGAAGAAGAAAAATATCTTATATCTGCTCCATTTACAAAAAAATATTAATTTCAAACAATAAAC
>NW_013952543.1:251401-252893 GCF_001266775.1 Austrofundulus limnaeus
TCTATCTATCTATCTATCTATCTATCTATCTATCTATCTATCTATCTATCTATCTATCTATATCTGATAAACAGAGGTTGATAAATAAATATTACTAATTTTTCTCTGAAACTCATAACTCACCCTTTTTCTCCTCAAAAATAGTTTGAAACTGAAGCGATAGGTTCTCACAACACTTTACATAAGCTCTGATTCAGACTCCAACAGGCTGTGAGAAGTAAACATAAAAAAATAAATAGCATCTTTGTATGTTGATTTGTTTGATTTCTAAAGTTCATTTTGCTCTTATGGGGTGATTTAATGTATGCGTGTAAGGCAGTACCACCCATAAAGTGCAATCTTCTCAGGCACCACCTGGTGGCAGATATTCTTTATATTTAGTAATAACCTTTCATGTTTACTGTGACGGTTTTTAGTCTGCCTGTTTGGTTTCAAAGCCACAAAGTGAGAAAGACCCTCCTTTTTTTCCGGCAAACACAAGATTTAGATGAAGAGTAAAAACATGTTCCAGGTGGCACTTATCTTCATTGTGAGTTCTGTTATTATTTTATCATTATATTTCCAGTAAATTGTAAGTTGAGTGATTTGTAGTCTCTGATCCCCATGCTTTGATTGTCTCAGCTGTTGACGGTGCGTTACACGACCCAGAATCCTCTGGAAGTTCACTCAGACTGCAATAAAGATGTTTTACTTGAGTGCAGTGTCGACAMTGAGCTCATGGATTATCTCGCGATCGCATGGTACAAGGTCAGTGACTCTCAGGCATGAACTAGGACTTTTATTGTTGTTATTATTATTACTTTACATTTCTATGGTATTGTGAACTATGAGTCTTTTCTGATGTTTTAAACAGGTCACTAACCAGGGAGAAGAAGGAATCATCAGAAAACAAAAAGAAAATAATTTCATACAGAAATACAAATTCCATCGGGAAGCAAATTTTGGACAGGAGAACGGCTTGCTCCTGCCCAGAGTGACTCCTGCAGATTCAGCCACATACAAGTGTGAGATGAGTGCAAATGTAGGGGGTAAAAACAAAGCGAACAAAGTTGTTCTAACAGTTCAAGGTAAGTTTTGAATTTTATGTTATTCATTTTTAACAAAACATGTGGCTCTTTGGAGACTAAACTAAGCTCCAGAAGAGAAAAGCCACTGACTGGTTATGTTTTTAAATAAACTAAACATTTTCAAAGATGGATATTTTAAATCAAATTAAACTGGTATTTCTGCTGCAATATGTTAACATCAGATGAAGATCTGTAACCTTATGCAACATTAAGGGTGAAAAAACAGTTTCACTTTCTTGTTTCAGTCACCCCATGAGACAACTATCAAATAAACCTACGAACCTTCAGTGGTACAAAAATGTTTTTCACATATTGCCAAAAAATAAATTATTTGAACATTAATAAGACTTTGTATACCTTGTTTACTATATAAAAATAGATTACACCCTAACAAACACACACATATTTGAGGCACATTAGATAAA
>NW_013952543.1:254062-257467 GCF_001266775.1 Austrofundulus limnaeus
ATATATATATCTCAGAATTAAGTTAAACATTATCCATACATAATCCCATAGAAATAACTGTTTTGGCAACTGTTGGTTCTCAGCTTAAGTAGAAGTTAAACAAATTTGAAATGACTTGTTGAACAAATCAATTCATGGTATAAGTGTGTGTGAGTGTGAATGGGTGAATGTCTGTTAGTGTAAAACACTTTGGGGTCTGGAGGGACTTGAAAAGTGTTCTATAAGTTCAGTCCATTTACCATTCAGTACCATTTATAACACATTTGTTTTATTGGCTACTATTTTCTATTAATTACTTTTTTATTCAGTCACAATGGAAAAAGTTATATAATGCTTGTTCAGAGCAGACCTTATTCACCAATATGTTCCTCACAGTAAGTGAATTCAAACAAATGCAGCACCTATTACAGTTATATCCCTCCCGCCTCACCTCCACCACCATTAAATCCAAATGAACTAATGATTCTGCTTTAAATGATAATGTTGAAAACAAAAAACATGACTGTTTTATCTTGTGATAAAGAAGAAAAAAATCTGGGTAGAAAAAGTTTCACTTTTTTCACTTTTGTTTAAGAATTGTTTTCCTCTCTTTCTGTAGTTTTTTTTAATTTTGACACTAGTTTTGTCTGAACACAGAGTGTATGACTTCTCCTGGACCAACAACTGTGGTAACACAACAACAACAACCAAACACAACAAATCCCCTCCTCCACGTGCAGAACCTGCCGATCACGTGGAGCCTGACAGGATATGCACTTCTGGCTTTTGTCAAAATTCTTCTATCCTTAACATGCATTCAGGTAAATATACTATTTATATTGTTTGGTTTGCCGTGAAACAAAAAGGAAACAAACCTTCCTTTACGAGAATAAACTGATTTAATTCAAAAGAAGCTTATTGTAGGTGTGTTTAAAATCCATTTCTGTTCATTTCTGTTGTTATTATTATTTAAAACAATTATTTTTGATCCTAAAGCATGAAATTCTGGAAAATAAAAACAGGGAAATATGGAATTTGAAGAAAAAATTGGCTCTGAAAATGATGGGTTTTCCATGTTCCTAAAGGTGTCTCAAGCTTTTTCAGACCAAACATACATTTTTTTAATGAACAAAAAAATCTATTTGAATAATATTTTACTGTTAATCAGTGCTATTACAGTGGAGACAAACAYGCCTTACGAAACAAAACAAAAAACAGAAACGCTGCAGCTATAAAAATACAACATTTATGACGAAACTAAACAGGAAAACACAACTTCTCTATGCTGTTTCAGTTTTGATTATTTATTACGTGGCCACAAATAAACCAGAGCTTAGTTTCAAGAAGCTAATTGTGTTTAAAAAGTTTCATATTTTATTTTGTTTTCCTATTATTTTGTTTCATTTTTGCCCAAGACGTTTTATTTATTTATTTATTTGTTTGTTTGTTTGTTTGTTTGTTTGTTTGTTTATTTATTTATTGGGTGACAATCTCCAAAACAGAGAGAAATCTATTTCACTTTTGTTTTTTCTTTTTTTTTCTTTTTGATTCATTCAACTAAAAGAAAAGACTTGAAAAATACTATATGAGCCTGGTATTGGTTGTAACCTCATTTGGCTGTTATAAGCTAACAGAAGTTCACATTCGGCCAGTTTAGTAAACAAAATTAAAAAAAAAGATCTCCCTCGCTCTGCACGTCTCACAGCTGATGAGAGAAGAAGCTCCAATCCAAACAAGCTTCTGTAGAAATGTGAGACAGATTTCAGTCAAGGCACAGACCTGAAAACTGGTGTTAAGATCATTTAACATTTCTATTCCAGTTAAAGATGAAAACACCTACAATTCATGGCATTTGAAGTCACAAAGTGTTCTTCCAGAACCCATCAATGTCAGACCTGAAGAATGGGTTCATGGTCTTTATGAGTCAGAGTTTGAGAAACAACCTTAAAGACTTGAAACCAAGTGGAGAGAAGAAAAAATGCAGCAACAGAAATGCTTAGTTTCTTTATTTCCCTCTTCTATTTTAACCCCAGTCAGCGTCTTTGCTCGGTCTTTATTAGTTACAAAAGTGATCACTTTTCAGTTTTATTTATTTTTTGTTTCTAACTGCATTTTTACCGTGCACAAATAGGAGCACCTACATGACTTTCCATCCAAAAAATGTAGGTGAAAACCAGACTGATGTGAGCTAATGCTTGTTTGTTCTGATTACACAGAACTCTGAGATGTTGGTCGGTTATACAACTTAGTCGTRCTTTGATGCTTGAACAGATGCTCAAGATCAAAACAAAGCTTTTCTTTTAAGACAAAGCTCCTTCACCTCTCCCTGCAATGACCTGGAAATAAAAGAAATATGTCAAGTGTGTTTAACAAAGGTAAAAAAACCCTTTAATTTCTTTACAGTATAAATGAAAAAAAGCACTAATTGAAGAGTTTAGACACTGGATCTGGGTGCAGACTCAGTCATCCAGAACGAGATAAATAAAATAAAAAACATTTGGACTGTTTAGTTGAAAACATTTCGCTTCTTTTTCAGGGATGGGAAGCAAAACACATGAATGTTTGAATGTGTACCTACGCCTTAAGAATAAAAAAAACGTTTGAACACCAGAATGTTCATATTCTGGATGGAGCAAAATAAATAAACAAACAAACAAATAAATACATTAACAAATAAATAAATAAGATAATTTAAGCAGGAAGTAAAAGAAGCCATTTACYTCAAACAGGGAAAAAACAACTTTGAGCAGAGGAGGAGGTCTCAGATTTTATCTTGTTAAAAYTTAACAGGGCAGCAATGAGCCCGATACGCAGCTACTTCTACTCTAATTCACACCTTAATGCGTGTGACAAACAAAGACCCTCATGACTCTCAACTCTGAGAAGAACTGGATTTATTGCTTAGACTTTTATTTTAATTGCATATAAAAACACATGCGACCCCCTCTGACTTTTGCCAAAGTTTTACAYTAAGTTCATCTGACAAACGATGAAKGTTCTGATCAAAACTTTAAGTTAATATAAAAGGATGTAATGTGAGACACCTGCAGAGGATGAGTTGTAAAGTATAAACCACAGATCAATAGTTAAAAAGTCACTTTTTTACTGTACTTAAGTAGAAATTTTGGTTATCTGTACTTTACTTGAGTAATTATTTTTCAGCCTACTTTTTACTTTCACTCCTTATATTTTAACACAATTATCAGTACTTTCTACTCCTTACATTTTTTAAAAAGGTAAGAAGTAGAAAGTYGTTATTCCTTCATTCCGGCTCGTTAATGTAAAAAAAATCGAAAACAAATACTATCTTTGTAAACTGCACCTGGATAAAGTGAATTGAATTGTGGTTGGATGAGATATATAAACATTTACCATTCTGACACCGTATACACAATCCATCACAGATGCATGCCTTTAATTTTTTTT
>NW_013952543.1:257890-260224 GCF_001266775.1 Austrofundulus limnaeus
GCATGACATTTATTAGAAATAAAGACTTCTGAGTTCTGGTGCATTTGTGCATGCGGGGGTCATTATGTTACCGCTATGCGGTATCTAGTTTTATATAAAATAAATGTCAACTATTTATATGTAACGTTTCATATTGGCTTTCTCTGAAGACCGTGAATGTTCCAACTGTGGGTGCTAAAATATTTTTGTTGTCATTGTAGATACATGCAAAATGTGTGAACAAATGAGGGGGGCAGGAATCGCTGATAAAAGAAATGAGACGAAAGTGTAAACAGTTTTATATGTGTGAAAACCACATTCACAGATGAGTAACATTTGGTGTAAGAAAAGACACCTTTACATTTGTTGGTGGAGAAACTGTAGGCGCCGCTGCTGTCAGACTTTTTTCCTCTATCAGCCTTTTCTCTTCAATCTGAATCTGAAATGTGAGTGGGCCTTTTYCAGCTTTTACACTTGAACTGACATTTTCTGTATTTTGTCTCATTTTAATTAAGATTATTCAAGTCGTTTCTTCAAGACGTCAGAAGAATGTCTGGTCCAGGTAAATGTGCCATCCTCCTGCAGACTTCAGAACGACTGTATGAATAAACACTTCTTTTCATTTGCTCTGTTTAACTACAATGTACAACTGTTTTTTAAAAGTGTGTCAAAGTGCAGAACCAGGCCACCTGTTGTTTTTTTATTAGTCTGTAGCAGGTCAACAGGAACAGACATGACAGGATGTAAAAGGGTTGCTATTTAGAAGAACAAAAACCACATCCATGCTCGAAAATGTTGGTTTAAAAAAATCTTTTATTAACCTTACCAAACTAATTCAACAAATTATTTAAAGTTTTGTTGCTTACACAAGTGAAATAAAGTTATTTTTGACAGTTCTTGTGTCATGATGTTTTTATAATTTAATGTTGAACAAAGAAAAAACAAGTTTGAAAACAGTCAGACGTTTACAGACACTCATGGGCACTAATGTTACAATATTTTTGTGCCTTTAATAATCWAATTTTCATGGAATGACTATACAAAATATACAGCTTCAATGATTAACAAAATTAAAAAATTGGTGCACAAGTTTGAATTTATTGTGGATTTTATTGAATTTATACAAGAGCAAAATACATAGGTTCCAATTTATGTATACACTTCCCTTTAATAGTTTGGTGAACTTCACCCGCACACTTTCTGTGGCCATAAATATAATTCTGGTAAAGCCCCAGCTAAATATTTCTTTGGCAGATTTAGCTGAATTCACTGGGACTGTTTGGTTTTCACAGAAAATCTTTTCATCTGGGTTGAGTTTGGAGCTTTGAAGGCAACTTTCAGCAGTCTAGCTGTTGATTTGAAGTGAGGTTGAATAATTTGGACTTAGTTTACTTTTTATAAATCTAAACATGGTTCAGTGTTGGTTTGAAAGCTTCTCCTACATTCTTCTCATCAGTGTGGCCACTTAACTCAATCTTTGTCTTGCCTGAATATAAAAATTTCTCCAGAAGAAAATTAATAACATTTGTATGTAATTAGTTTTTTGATGTCTAAACCAGGGGTGCTCAAGCCATTTGGGTCTGAGGACCCCTTACAAGGGTGAAAAAAAAAAAAATCCAGGGACCCTCTCATAACCCCCATGTTGTTTTAAAAGAGAATTTATTCTCATTTAAACCCCTAAATGCCATTGGAATATGTATTTTTCATTAAATTTATTATGTTTGTTTTATTAGTTCATTCTTCTCCATGCATTTTTAAAAATAAAACCAAACCAAATTTTGTGAATTTTTTGAGGACCCCCAAGATACCTCTCGCAGATCCCTGGGGGACCTGCGACCCCAGTTTGAGAACCTCTGGTCTAAACAACCACCATAATGTGTAGAGAAGTAAAGAGGACTAGCTTTAGCCCCATGTTTCTATTATGGAAACTCTGGTTCCAGAAAATACAGTACACCACYGCAGCACCTGTAAAGTGCTATTTCGGTCGTTTTGAAAAATTTAAGGAAGCAGTGAATGGGCAATGAAAACTCAGTGGTCAGTGCTGTGGTTTTGTAAACTTGAGGCTGAAGTTTTGAGCCCAGATTGTATATGGTTTAAAACAATTGCCAAATTCTTTATACAAGTGAAAAGATATTGCCATGTTTATACACTTCATTGAGAACAAGGAACAAATACAGAAATAAGACTTGAATGTTACGTGTAAGCAAGCAACATACAAACCAACCGTCTGAGCCACTTACCCACCTTAATCTTCAAAGTGGCGCTGATCAAAGAAGGGAGGTCACATATACAGGTCCTTCTCAAAAAATTAGCATATCATGAAAAGGTTCTCTAAACGACTTATTAACCTAATCA
>NW_013952543.1:261357-267401 GCF_001266775.1 Austrofundulus limnaeus
TTATTGGTCGGATGAAATGTGCTAATTTTTTTGAGATAGAGATTTTTTATTTTTCTTTACTTTTTTGCCAAAATCATCAATATTAAAACAATTAAAAGCTTGAACTACTTCAGTTGGTGTGCAATGAATCTAAAATATATGAAAGTTTAATGTTTATCAGTACATTACAGAAAATAATGAACTTTTATCACAATATGCTAATTCTTTTGAGAAGGACCTGTATACACTCTCATTCGGTTCTGGCCACTCCCTAGGGGCAAGCTGTCACATCAATTGGGTGSTCTTCCTACCATGTGACCAGAAACCCTTGGAAAACAGAAAACTGAGTTCTAATGTTAAAATATTTATGTGCTGTATTGCTTCAGGTGTGTAATAACTAATAATATTGAAAGAGCACACTCTGTTTTGAGCCACTCAAAGCAGATTGTACATCGCTAAATCACACAAAAAGATATTATTTTGCAAAATAAGTTATCAGAACATACCCTAGTTCTGGTAAAAAAAAAAAAACTGTGTGTGTGATGCATTTAAAAATCAGTAGTAAGCAGAATAAATTTCCTTCACAAGTTTGCTCATTGTGGCAACTCCGACAGAAGAAAACAGCTGAAAATGAATGAATAAATATAAATAACAAAAGACGCAACGATGCGTTTGTACTTTTTATGTCGATGGTCTGCACCATCTCAGTCCATGGCAACGTAAACTGTATTCATTTTGAACAGAGAACCTTTGTGGTTCCTACGTTGTTCCTCTAACGTCCGTCCCACATTTTCTCTCATCCAGAGGATGAGAATTGTCAGTCCAATAAGTGTTGTCAAACAAATTACTTGTATGCGGATGAGGAAAAACTACCAGCTGTTGTCAATAATGATAACAATAGAGAAGTTAGGCCTAAAAATTGTTAAGTTTAAAAAACACCCTTAAAACTTCATCATCTCTTATAAAAATATTTAGGTGAATGTATATTTTTGATCCTGTATGGATAAATTTGACCTTGTGTGGRTACGAGAAAATCATTAAAGCTACAATTGATGACACTCATGCTCATAATGTACTGTATGTAAATGTCTGACCCCAACTTTGAAACAAAAACCTAGTTAAACATTTTTTAGTATTACACACTTTCTGAATTGCACAGTTTTTACTTTTGAATGTGTGAAACATTTTATGGCTGAGTTTGGTCAGAGGACACAGAAAGGCTCTGCTCAGTCCTGTCAATTCTGACTTTCACTTCTCCTAAAGTTAAATCACAAGAACTRAAAATCCAGTTCACCGCAGGCTTAGTTAGAAGAAAGATCCGGGTTCTAGTGAACCATGTTCACTTCTGTGAAGATGGGTTTGCAGTCAGACTTCTGAGCATAAAATGTGAACAGATCTCCATCTGCTGGTAAATCAACACACAGCACCATGTCTGCCAGACAAAATTACAGCAGGGACTGGGTTTATTATGTTTGTGCTTTTTTATTTTATTTTACAGCCTATTAAAAATATGTTTATACCAAACGCCAATGGTTTCACTTATAAAAAAATAGGGCTTGACTTATCGAATGAATCTTGCTTCCATTCATTTGAATGGTGGCACCTATTATTATCAAACTAAAATAAGAATCTCTTTACTTTATCTCTTTATTTATATACTTTTATAGCTGCACATTAGTGCAGCCAGAATTGCCACACGCACCCCTTACTATTTGTATTGTGTGCATCACTTTGACCAGTGATAGTTGTGTTAAATGTGTTTTACTTTGATTTGATTTGGGTGATAGAGAATGAGGACAAAGCCACCAGMAACATTTGTAGCTAAAATGACACCTTAACTGTCAGTTTCAAAAATAAGGTCCCCATATGGGAGAAACTGAAGAATTAAGTTTGGATAACACCATATTGTTAAAAAATAAGCAATGTTCTTTACCCTTTACCTGTTCAGATCTAACACCAGTTAATAATAATGGCATGTGAATGTGAATGTTTGAGTGAGCYATACAAAACCATCCGGACACAGCTGTGGACTGATTAGCTTTTGTTTTAATCTGCCTCCAACAGGCATCAGCTAAACAGTGACCAGAACCAGGAAAAACACATCAAGTAACAAACCTCTTCGCATCCTGACCCTGCCTCATGACATAAATGTTAAAGGGGCAGGCTGTCTCTAAAGGAGTCAAGATGTCAGACATTATTCCTCATGCTAATGTTTAATCACGGTTCTCATATATGTTGTTTTAAATCAGGCATGTATCTAACTAAAAACCTCATGACTCTGTGAAACCCTGATCAAGAGTCCCACTAATCTGTCTGCACATAAAATCATCAGTTCAAATTTTATACAACAATATTATAAAAAAACATTACTGTTCACCTAATAAAAGACTATACAATGTGTAGTGTCTTTAAAAGTCAGTAGYAAACACCCCAATAAATTTCTTCATTATGCTGCCGCAAAAATAATTTACTAACACTGTGTTCAATGAAGGTGGGGCACTGTTGACCTCAACCAGTGATGTCATCCAGAGGTGGAAGAAATACTTCTCRGACCTTCTCAATYCCACCTTTGATGGAGGAAGTGAGTCCTGAKATTTCAGGGTTGGTTTGTTCATAACCGGGGCTGAAGTCCCCGAGGTAGTTAAGCTTCAGTGGCAGGGTTCTGGGGGTGGACAAAATCTGCCCYGATTTCCTCAAGGCTTTGGATGTTGTGGGGCTGTTTAGGTTGACACGCCTTTGCAATACTTTGTGGACATGGGGGTGGGGGCTTGTTCCAATTACAGAGGCATCACTCTCCTTAGCCTCCCCARTAAGGTCTATTTAAGGGTTCTGGAAAAAAGTTTGATCGATTGTTGAGCCACAGATTAAGGAGGAACAATGCATCCATGGAACACTGGATCAACTCTTTACCCTGATTAGGGTCCTTGAGGTGACATTGGGAGTTTATTCATCCAGTCAGCAAGTGTTTAGTGAACATGGAGGTGTTCAACCATGCTTCTTGAGGTACACTGTGTGTGTGTGNGTATAGGGTTGTGGGTCATTTTTTATGGGCACTTCAGTCCCTGTCCATGTGGTGCATGAGTTCTCTTTGATTTACAGGAGTCAGACCCCTTCAGAATGGGAGTTGGACTCCRCTTAGGCTACTCATTGTCACAGATTCTGTTTTKAACTTTYATGGACAGAATTTCTTGGWTGGGGTGAGAAGTTCAGTTACCCAGGAGAGACTAAGAAAAGAGCCATTGCTCCTCCACATTGAAAGGAGCCAGTTRAGGTGGTTCAGACTTCTGGTAAAGATGCCTCCTGGATGTGATTGAGGCATGTCAGACTGGGAGGAGAAATCCAGAACACGTTGTAGAGATTATATCTCTCGATTGTCCTGAGAACACCTTGGAGTTCTCTCAGAAGAGCTGGACTAGGTGGCTGGGGAAAAAGAGGTCTGGGCCTCCTGTTTCTCAAGTTGCTGCCTCCGGCAACTCAAATCTGCAACAAGCAGTAGATAATGGATGGATGGATGGATGGATGGATGGATGGATGGATGGATGGATGGATGGATGGATGACACACAGTTATTAGGAACCGTGTACTCAGTTTACAGATATTAGGAAGACATCTAGCAAACAGATGTAGATGGAAAAAGCTGGGTTTGACAAAGCAACTTTGTTTATGGGTGGAAAAAACTTTCAAAACACAAGGTAAAATTTACAATTCATTCTCTAACAATTCTTTAATTTCTTGTTTCTGTGTTGAATGACTTTTGAACAAATCTGATGTTCCACACTAACTTTAACTTGGAAATAGTTGTAAAACAGCTTCTCTGGAAAAACAAATTTCCACACACACAAAGGTTTACATGTCCTTACATTCTGCAGGTGAAAACATCCAACACAATCACAAATGTGGGGCCACGAGGGGCAGTAAACAGGCAAATCACATAAAAAGCACCCTTCAAAATAAAACAATAAAACTGAAGAAAACCAAAAACATAAATCTAAAACTGAAATGTCTACGACATCAACTACTTTATTTGTGTACAAAAGGTTTTAGAAATGGAGAAAGATAGCCAGAATTGGACGTTCAGATGGAGATTTATCAAAATTTGATTTATCAGTCAAACACCAGATGACAGGATTTCAGGAATTAAGCTGTGTTTTTAATAGTACATTAAAACCATTATTGCATTCACTTTTAAAAATGTGTTAAATATGAATGCAGTCAGAAACATTTTGGGAACATAATTGTGATCTTTTTTGAAATTCCTGCCTTTTTTTGTGTGTCCCTTACGTCTCATTCTCATGAGCTTTTTGTTGTGACAGCTGGGACGACTGGACTCACTGCGAGGTTGTATATGTGAGGTTTTGTTAGAGCAAAGTTCTTGTTTTTCCTCCACTGAAGAAAAAAAAAGGCACATCCAATATTTAAAAAGACACACAAAGTAAGGGATGAGTAATTCCTGGCATAGACAGGATACAGATATCTGGATTACTGAAAAGTAGGTTTTACTTTTGGTTTTGTCCCTTTTTTGTTTGTATTGCTGTTGCTCAACTGTGACACCCAAAGATTTTATTAAGGTGGAATTATCCTAAACTGGAGTTCCTTTATTGGAGGAGCAGACTTTGGAATATTCCTTTAGGACCATTGATTGGGAGGATGGATTTATTTTGCTCAGACTGACAAGACTGTTGTTGCTTCCAAAGTTTTAAGGTGGCGAAATACTATGACCCGTACGAGAACTACTGACACAAAGAGTTATTTACTTTAATATTTTTAGCATGCAATCTCTAAATCTCTGCAGGGACATAATTTTAACTGCAGAAACTCATTCTTACAACGTTTAATTTTTTTTCTACATGATTGTGTAACATTAACAGTGTCTTCAAAGAATCAATAAAAGCATGTAGTAACTCAGTTATTTTAYGAATCATTTACGTTCCCTGAAAGTTTTTTCTCTCTCTCTGCTGCAGCCTGTCAGAATGTGCTTCCAGCTACCTCTAAGGATATGACCTATCTTATCTGTGAGGGAGAGGCCTGCCTGTTGGAAACAGACAGAAAATTGACCATCCTGTGTCACACYACGGCAGGAGGAGTTAACCTGTAGCAAAGCATGTGGTTAATCTTCGCTGTGCTCAGCCCCGGGCTTCAAAGTTCTCCCTAAAARCCTCCTCGCAGCCATTCAGGCGTTTATTTGACCCAAACGAAGCTGAACTTCACTCAGGGGATGAAAATATCCGTTCTGTCCAAGAAGCTGTGGTGCGTCCACAAACAGCTGCTCCTTCTGCTGGCGCCACTCGTTTTTCTGCCTTTTCTTTTCACTCTGCCAGAAAAGGTGAGGAACTGTATGCTTTGTGGGCATGTTTTCAAATCTGCTTGGTTTGCTCAACAGACTAAAYTCATTTCTTACCAGACGTAAAGTGTTTTGACCAATTGTACGTTTTATGGAAAGAGGGAAAACAATAGAATTCTGTAGGATTATGAGCTTAAAATGAAATGTTTTTAATTTAATTTTGTTTAGTGTAAAACTCATTGAAAGCAGAAATGTTTTAATAGTTTGAAGTGAAATGTTGAGTATTGGCTTCCTTGTAGGTGTGTGTCCATGACATTTGTTGTTTACATTTGACTCATTACACATGTGAGATTCACCACGCTGAGCAACAGGGACCTTTGGGTCCCTGATATTTGGGTATGTTGGAGAATCAAACTTGAAACTTTCCCATCCTGAATCAGCTGCCCATTGCTCCACAGCCACCACTTTGTCTTTTCCAGTCCAAAACATTTAGGAAAAAACATTAACTAGAAGAACTCGGAGAGTACAAACCGTAACAAGCTTTTAGCATCCTGAATGAGAATTCTGTTAAAGCAAAAACTGTWAGAGTTGCTGCTTCAGCCACAGTATCAGTCCTAGTTTGAAAAGAATATTGAATATTTAGTTTATTTTTCCTCTTGTTTTTAAAATGTGAACCCTTCAGACAGTCACTCCAAAAAGGTGGATACTTGCGGGTAAAATAAGTATTGAACACGCCAACATTTTTCTCAGTAAATATATTACTAGAGGTGCTAATGACATGAAA
>NW_013952543.1:269298-274029 GCF_001266775.1 Austrofundulus limnaeus
TTTCATGTCATTAGCACCTCTAGTAATATATTTACTGAGAAAAATGTTGACGTGTTCAATACTTATTTTACCCGCTGTAAATGAATTCATGGACAGAAACTGTGAGGCAGGCTAAAACAGGCTGGACASACTCAGCAGGATAACAAAATCATGTTCTTGTGTAATGCTTGTCCTGATTTTTCACTCAGTAGTGCATTATTATAGTGTTGCTCCACTTCCAGGAAGGAAAATGCCTCTACGTGGTGGTGCTGATGGCAACGTTTTGGTGCACGGAGGCCCTACCGCTGGCTGTCACAGCCATGCTTCCAGTCTGCCTCTTTCCAACCATGGGAATTCTTCCAGCCAAAAAGGTCTGCCCTCAGTACTTCATCGAAACCAACTTTCTCTTCCTCAGCGGTCTGGTGATGGCATCGTCCATCGAGGAGTGGGGTCTTCATCGTAGGATAGCGCTGAAGGTTCTCAGTATTGTTGGAGTAAAACCAGCTTGGTGAGAAAATATTATTGACATCTAAAAAAAAACAACTAAACTATCTTTTAATACAATCTTCTAACAAGTGTTTGTATTAACTGACGCACTGTASACAGGCACAGGAACTGATAAAAAGCCCAAATTTTAGGTTTTGGAAAGCTCTCATCGCCCTGACAAGGAAAACTGGTTGGCATCTTAACTGATCACAACCTGCTCAAACACCACAAAACAGTGATRGGACTCCATGACAATGGTCTKTGTGATGACTCTGACATCAGTGACCTCTCTGCACTACTAAAGGAAAAGAATTTTTGGGGATCACTTTATGGATSCTGAGAAGCTCAGAACACTATTTCTAACCTCGTGTCCTTCATCTGAGGAACGTGAAGGTTTGAATAAAGACCAGTGTCTTTTTGGGGAAAGCAATGGATCCGCTTACGAGGTCCTCACTCATGTAGGTTCTTTATCCACAACCACTCATTAAACCAGACTTGTCTGTAAATTGTGATTATTTTTGAGTGATCTTTTTCAGAAAATAAAACACCTTTTCTGGGTAGAATTAGTCCTGAAGAGTTMATAATTAGGCTTAAAACTTTTGAACAGTACCTGACCTTCTTTCATAAAGCTGAGTGCAGCAAAGAGGGTTTTAATTAGAGCTGTGATTCACTTATTTGAGCTGTTTTAGACTTTTGGAMTGAACTGTTTTTACAGGCTCATTTTAGGAATGATGCTGACGTCCTCCTTCCTGTCCATGTGGCTCAGTAACACTGCCACGACAGCCATGATGCTGCCCATTGCTAATGCCATCCTGGAGAGCCTGTTTGGGGACCTGGAGACCCTGAAGARAAAGTGCAAATCCCCTGAGGATCATGACAGTGCTGCAGTAAATGGTACAGTATCAACAGATCAAATCAACTCTCATCTATCGCTGGGGAAGTTTCTGCACAGTGAGACAAAATTTTGAATCTGAAATTTAAAAAAATGAATCACTGACATGTCAGAGAGTTTGAGAGATGTTTCTGCTTTCACTTTAATAGAGAAAATAATATCACCTCATTTTGAATCTGTAAAGGACATTTTTCATAGTTGTTAAGATTATTTGGGTTCAAAACTGAATTGTTTTGGTTAAGTTTAACAGCAAGCATTTATCAGTTTTATAACATTCTCTGGAAGCATCAAAAGATGAAATRATGCTCTCATTAAGCCACTAATCTTTGTCTGTCTGTCACCAAACAGCAGAGGTGCAAAGTATACTACTAATATAATGTACTGAAAAGTACAGTAAATTTGCTGAAAGATTTCATGGTACAAGTTACTTTTAAAACCCCAACTCAAGTAAAAATATGAAGTAAGTTATTAAAAACTCACAAACAAATTTGCTTAGTTACCTTTTTTAAAGAGATATTTWCCTCAAACTCTCAAGTGAAAAAAAACTCATAATTTAATTTTCAATTACAAAATAAAACATTTCCACACATAATATTTCTAATACTTTGAGAGAATAAATTATTTCTTGTARCTACAAGCAGACATTRTGYCATAAACATRACTTTTAAAACAGTGGAAGGTATGAACATGTCGTGTTTCTATTAAAAAGAGGTTTATGTGTTGTGAGGTTCTGATTTGTGTTACCAGAGCTTTAGACTGATGTTTTCACAGGAGAGGATTTCTTTGAACCTGGTTAGATCACCWTAGTAAAAGAAACTGGAAACTTCATGAAGTCATGAAACTAGAATGTTGAATGCATAGTGGGCTCTAGAGTATCGACAAAACTTATGATTCTTTAAAATATGGTCAGACAATCGAGACRGTTTTTGCATTATTTTAATCTCGTCTGCTAGAGCCTTTAATATGTAATCTAATGTGTGAACTTTGTTCAGTTTTCAACCTACTGAGTTCAAGAGTTAGTCAATCTTTTGTAGTAATTGATTAATGCTGTTTTGCATAATTCATTACATATTAAATATATTCAAACTACAACTCAGATATTAACATTTAAGATGCTTATTTTTACAAGAACAATGGTCTCTAACTGAATCGCCATCAAACCCAATTTCTACCTGTATTTTGTTTCAGGCGGGTCTTTATTGAAGCTGCATTCACTGCCATCAGAGCCTTCGGAAAAACAAATACTGTCAACAGAAGGGTAAGAGAGACACAGAGGCACATATCCGGTTAATGTAGGCTGCAGCCAGGAAACTCAGCAAAATTCAGTTTAAAGACTAGAAACATGAGACATTTACATACATAGAGCTTTATGTGAAACTCTGCCGAGCTTTAGCCTCAAATTTATCAAACTGCATCCAGGGAGTTTGCATATAGTTTAGAGWTWAYATAAAATCACGATGCATCTCTTAAAATTTCAAAAAGGATTGATGCAGTGGATCAGACTGACCTGAGGACAGCTGAAGAGATCCGTTCAGAGTCAGAGTATCAGCTAAGGGTTTGGAAAGGATTCTTGATCTGTATTCCCTATGCAGCCAGTATCGGAGGGACAGCAACACTTACAGGCACCGCACCAAACCTCATCCTGATAGGACAACTGAAAAGGTCTGTTTTTTCCCAGCATTTCAAAGGAAAACTTTGCTACATGAAGAAATTCCTGTTTGATAAKCATCATTTTCTCATTTGCAGCTATTTCCCAGACTGTGATCTGATTAACTTTGGCTCTTGGTTTGCGTTTGCTTTCCCGCTCATGCTCCTCTTCTTGTTTTTGGGATGGCTTTGGATTGCTTTTCTTTACGGGGGATTGAATACAAGGTAAGGTTGGTGTTACTGTGATCCTTACGAAATTGTAAACAGTGTGCTCATTGTGTTTGTGATACTAAAACATCAATGTATGTTCTCACTCTTTTTTTCTTTTTGCCTTTAATTTCCTTCAGGTTGTGTTTTACGAAACATGACTGGAGAGCTCATGCTGAAGTCCGAGCCAAAGCTTTAATAAAAGAAGATTACCAAAAACTGGGGCCAATGAAGTGAGGATTTGCAGAATGTCTTTAGATTTTGCGCAGATGGTGCTGAATGAGTACATTTGTGTCTCCTTTCAGTTTTGCAGAGGGGGCCATCTCTTTCTTCTTTGTTTTGTTTGCGGTACTTCTGTTCACAAGAGACCCAAAGTTTGTCACAGGCTGGTCTGTGTTTTTCAAAAAAGGGTAAGAGATTAATGCTGCCATGATGCCTTTTCTCTTTTAAAATGAGCTTAAAAGATATGATTGGTTGATGCTTGTTAGTTATTTTTATCTTCACTTTTTGTTTTCGCAGGTACGTCTCAGACGCGGTAACTGGTGTGATCATTGTATCCATTTTATTCTTCTTTCCTTCACAGAAACCTTCTCTTAAATGGTGGTTTGACCCAAAAGGTGAGTCAAAAGTTAATATTTGTAACCAGATATTTCAAACAAATTAACAAACTCTTCACCTCTAGAACACTTATCACAAAATGCCGAAACTCGGCAGAGGAATGTTAATAATTTGGATTAAAAGGGTTTAGWACATTTCCAGACTGTACTTTCTCTGTTTTTGTGATTAGTGTAATCTTTCAAAGCTACAGTTTGTGCTTTGGGGTTTTTGTTTGTTCGTGTGTGTTTGTACCTGTGTGTGTACTTGTTTGTGCTACAGAGTGAGGACTGTCATATGATTTTAGCCAACAAAGAGAAGACATTTTTGGAAAGGGAGGACATATTCCCCGTCCTCAATTTTTGCAGCTCTACTGCACTCTACTAGTTAGGTTTAGAGGTATGGTGTAAATTAAGTTTTGGGTTAGGTTAGTGTTAGCTGTCGACCAGTAATGGTTAGTTTTTGGGAACATGTCTACAGTAGCAAAAATGAATGGAAGTCAATATAAAGTCCTCAGTTTGATGCAAGTACAAGGATGTGTGTTTGTGTGTGTGTAAATGTGTATATGTTTTTGCTACATCATGGGGACCATTTTCCAGAAAAACACAGCCTTGTTGGGACCCAGTGCTCCTCATGGCGACCAAAGCCTGGTCCCCACAGATACAGATGCTGATTGTGGGTTTAGGTGTGAACTGAGTTTAGGCTAGATTTAGTGCAATGTACCGGGGTGGTCAGGTTCGAGGTAAAGGTGGTCCCACCTGCCACCCGATGGCTCTGCAGAGTTGATAAATCCCTTAGGAAGTACACGCTCACTCTAGATCAGGTCCAGTCCAGGGCCACTGGGTCCAGGTGCAGATTTACCCCTAATTTACACTACATGCATTCGGGCTCCGCTCCGCTCTGGTCCGACCTCCGCAGCAAATACG